>NW_009609947.1:0-47619 GCF_000690535.1 Cariama cristata
CTCTCTCCCTTTTCTCCGTCCTTCCCCCTTCTGCGGGGGAGGGAGGGGGTTAACAGAGAGTGTCTGCCGCCTGTTTTAAGAGCCGGCCCAGCCTTAAATGGTGACATAAGTTTATGGAAGAAAAATCAGCTACATTCAGTAAAGTTTTCAAAAGGTAAGAGATGCATTTCAGTTACAAAGCCTAATGAATGTTTTTTTTAAAGCTGATCAAATGGCAACTATGAATGATTAAATGTCATAATAATAAATCTCGATTCTTATCTTCTGCATTGCAATCTTCACTTCCGATGAAGTGTCACTAATTCTTTAAAGGATTAAGGATGTGTTTTGTGAGACTTCATTGAGGAGATCTGCTGCTGAAAGATATTACAAACCTGGTCACCATGAAGGGCTTTTGAGGATGTCCTTGTAGGACACTGGGCAGCTCATGCCATCACTGAGGAGATCTTGTGGTAAATGTAAGAACTGTATGTGGGGGCAGATGAAGGATGACTCAGGATATCAGTAGAGAGCCAAAGCCATTTGGATGATTGAATGGAACTGGCTTTTGATATGTAGTACCTACTCAGAGATCCTATTCTCTACTTTGAAGTAACATGGATGGATCACAAGTAGGGAAGAAGACTCCTGAGAATAGCAGCCAGATTTCACACTAAATGGAGTCTACCTGCCACCAGCTTTCCAGCAAGAACTGATGCAGAGTTCAGTGAGTGGTGGAGAGGTCTTGATGTACCTTAACCAATTCATGAAGCCACTGTCTTCTGCAGAAAGCAGTACAATCTCGGTAAAATAAGAGAGAATCTAATGTTGACTATGCCTAGCTATCTTCTTTCAGATGTTTTTCAATGTTTCTATGGTCGTTTGGTAGTGGTGTTATCCCCATCGAGAGTAAAGTGGCACATCCTCAGCACGGTATCACTTGCACCTCATAGCCTGACTCATCTCCTGACACAGAAGTGAGTGACATACAAAAGTACAGCCTTTGTTAGGACTATGGGCAAAGCAACTTGAACATCTCCTCCAACCTCTAAGGAGGCATATGTCATATAAGCCCAAAAGCTGGAGATTTGGAGGACAGTAGAAACAAGGACCTTGTTGGCTATGCTTTATGGCTATTCTTTATAGTGGATGGGAAGGTCTAGAAGGGCTGATGCTCCCTGTAGCTTTACTCAGTCTTCTCTCCGAAACATCGGTGACGGTGGTAGGTGTGGTAGCAGTGGCAGCCTTTCTGGCTCCTTTCTCTTCAGCAAACAGGCACATAGAAGCATCCCTAGTGAATATTACAGCAGTATTCCCTGCTATCAGGACCTGACTTTTGAACTGAGGGAAACAAGAGCTTAGAGGCAGCAGAAATTTAATCCAACCAATATTCATGTACACTATATTAGCAGCTGTTAGATGGCAGTCTCTATTCTTCACTTTGTTTTGAACATAAAACTAATTTCAATTATAAATTGTAAAAGTTGTCTCATAACATTACCCGTTATGTTAATTTCTGTGCATGACTTTGAGTGCTGGTTGCCAGTCATGATATTCAACTTTTAAAAATAAATAAAAAGCCTTAAAATTTAAATAGACGTACTTGAAGTCATTCCCTTCAACATACTTGGGCAATTCAAGTGTGCAGCTTATATTTAAGCCATGCAAGTAGACCTTGCTTTGGAATAAGCTTTTGTCAGCTAGCTTCAGTTTGGAAAAGTTCTGATTACATTACCAGTGGAGGAAAAAAATCCCACAAGCCCAACACATTTTCTATGTCTCCAACCCTACTGAAACTCCAAAATGAATTAACGTTACCTATGTGTGATTGCTTGTTCAAAACCTGCTATGCTTTTGGCAAGGCAAATATATTAATGTCTGTAACTAGCTTTACTGTAAAAATTGACAACTAGAGAAGCAAAAAGAAAAGAGTATTCATTATTTAGCAAAATAAAATTAAATTCAAGGTGGTAATCAGTTTAATCAAGTTTCTTCTAATCTAAACAGAAAGATGCTTGTTAATGCTTTTTCTCTGATAGTTACATTTCTTCTATTTTGGCGCTGGTCTGTAGATCAAACAGCTGAACTAGAGAAACATCTTTTGGGACAGAAAAAGCTATTTTAAAATTACCTCTATATGAAATTATTTTAATGTTGATAAGCTGTACATTTCATAAATATATGTATACTGTGCAGAGTATTTTCCTAATATGGTCTAGTTCCTTATATAAAGCAAATTTGTAATCATGTAAGAAGAGAGATTTGAAAGGTCATCTTTTGCATAAAAATGTGGAGGTTTTAATCTTAATTACAATAAAGATCAACCCTTCTTGTTCTGAGGACTGGTGGTACAATAAACCAAATTTCTCCATCATTATTAATATTGCTGCTTGATTGGGCCTGATTTTTGTCCATTCCTCTGGTGATCTTTTTCTGTGCTTTTTTTTCTTTATTGCAGCCTTTCAATACTTAAAGGAAGCCTATAAGGAAGATGTGGACAAACATTTTGGCAGGGCCTGTTGCAATAGGACACAGAGTAATGTTTTTAAACTAAAAGAAGGTAGATTGAGACTAGATATAAGGAAGAAACTTTTTACAGTGAGGGTGGTGAAACACTGGAACAGGTTGCCCAGAGAAATTGTGGATAACCCATCCCCGGTATTGTTCAAGGGCAGGTTGGACGGTGCTCTGAGCAACCTGATCGAGTTGAAGATGTCCCTGCTCATTGCAGGGGGGGTTGGACTAGATGGCCTTTAAAGGTTCCTTCCAACCCAAACCATTCTATGATTCCTCTCCTCTTCTTCCATTTTAACTTAATTGTCTTTTGTTAATATGGTCTACGCCATATCGGTCTTCTGAAATGCCTGTGAATAGATTGTTGAGTTTCTGTTTTCTATAGACTTTTATCTTTCTGCTGTTATTTTTTTTCTTTTAGGCTGGAATCTATTGACACTTACAATGGCATTTTTCTTTCTCTTCCATTTTATGTAATCTTTTCCAGAATGACATTTAGCAAGATCTGGCACAAATATAACACTCAAGAAATTATTCTGTATTTACATTTCATTTGTATGGGAGATGTATGTTGATTTTACTCTAGGCATCAGCTTACCATCCAGTTTTCTGTACGTCTGTACATAGTAATCAGGGAAGCAACAGCAAATGAACTCACTATATGGTATGCATGTAAGTTATTAGATTTCTTTGTATTTACCTAGTCTGATGATTATTTTACCATATAGCAAAGTAAAATTGCCTCTACCATTGCGCACTGCAGATACCTTCTCTGCTTCCTTGAGACCAATTTTATTTTCTGTACATCTGTGGTTAGATTAAAAATGCGTTGCAACACTGTCTTCTATGTTCAGCTGATGTGTTTGGAATAAGTCACCAGCACTTTTATGGCCCTCATATTCAGGGTCAATTGCTATGAATGTCAGATATGCAAAGCTATTCTTTCTTTTTACTCTCAGGCTGAATGCTGAACACTCCAGTTACATCTGGAGAGGTTACAAGCACTCCATGCTCCCCGTGTTCTGCAAGCAGATAGGGTACTTCTTGGCGTTTGTCTTCTACCATGCTGACTGGTTCAGTTGAGAGCATAAAGTGCTATTGTGATATGGAAAGGCCCTTCACATAATTTTATCAGAAGAAGATTCAAGTATCAAAATATACAACAGGTTGAAAAATGCAAGGTGTAAGGGCAAAAACACTATAAAGACCGAAAAAAAAAGCTTTTTACCCTGTTTTTATTTTTTTGTGCCAAACTTCTACAAGTGTAAAATTCTAATAAGTAAGTGAATAGCATATTCTACCCGTATTATTCCCTTTGATCACTTGTTGTCAGAATGATGCTGCTACATACTTGGTCTTTTTTTTTTCCTGTGTACTGGATTAAAGATAGTCTTTCCTATCTGAAAACTATATTAAACACATACATTCTGTGTGAGACTGAAATGAGTGTTTATGAAATAATGTTCACTTAAGCAGCTGGTTTTGTGTAATTAGTGTCATTAAACATTCCAAATTAGTATACTACTCTAGTTAAACTGTACTAAAAAACATGTGTTATGAGTAATCCCCTTGTTTAAGTTTTCATTGTGGTAAAAACAAACCTCTCAAAGAAAGGGAAGCCTTTTCTGGGGGAAGAAAGAAGTGGAGTCTGATTTATTTTCTCATTTATTTTATAGTTTGGAAATTAATTGTATTGCATTATCAAGTTATTTTAGCTTTGAAACTGTTTTACACAAGAAATAAAGAAGACAGGAGGACAGATAAAGATTTAGCAACAAACAATTGTCAAAAACTGTCCACTCATTTTGAAAATAACTACTTTGTTTTGAAGTTTGTGATCAATACTATGCTATATATCTTGTAGTGGGTCGCACAACAAGCCTTTCTTCCACTGACATTATCTCTTAATTATATCAGAACAAGCAGGAAGGTGGACTAACAGGCACATTTGAAGTGATTGAGTTCTTTTTCTTGAAAGTATATTCTAGATAAATGAAACCTATTAGTTTGTTTCAGGAATAATTACATGTCAGGGACAGAGGAATTTGTAGCAGTCTGTCACTAATCCTTTGTCTCTGAATCAATAAAACCGTGTCACTAGAACCTGTGTAATGAACTGCTGTGGGAAGGGGCACAGTCACAGGAAGGGAGAATTGAATGAGGTTTCTGGCACTACATCTTGAACTAACCATATCTGTGTGGACATGTGATTAAGCTCGTGATTTCCATGTTTCACCATGGCATGCCAGCAAAAATATTCCAGATCTGTATCTGTGCACATGGTAGTAACTTCAGTAGTACCTAGATCCCAGTTTTAGTGTCCTGACATGTCCAAAATAACTGGGACATATGCCAGTCACTACTGTCTCCACAGCAAAGCCTAAGCAAGGCTGGTGCAGTTATTCACTACCTCAGATACATTTTTCAGCTTGAAGATCATTTTGATTTCACATGGAGGCTTTTATATTGATGTTTAATGATCAGATATTTGTATTTTTTTCTCCGTGACTATGTCCAAGAAAATCCCTGAGCGTGAGGAGTTCTTGCTGGGCTGATATTTTGCTATTCATGGGACAACTTCCAGAAGAGTCCTGTGCACATTGGCCAGCACCTGGAGTTTAGCTGAGTGCTAATTTAGTGATTATGAATGATGAGCTACTGTTAGCCATTCTCTTGAAGGCCTGTAGAGGAGGCTTTTGTGATGGATCAGAAGCCTAGACTGATGAACTAATAGTGTCGTTTATGCACTGGCGTATGCTTTACCAATGGATCTCCCATTTCTCACTGGAGAAGAAAGGTTGCAGTCGTCTAGACAGTGGCAAACTGAACTGCCAGTTAATAAAGCAACTCTGGCATGTTTGCTGTAGGAGTCTCCAAAGCTGTGACTGATTTGGTGCACCTTGTCTGGATAAAGTATGTTCCTGTTATAATAGCTGAGTTCCAGATATTCCATTATCCAGTTGAGCCAGAGCAGCTGATAGCATCTGTTTGCCAAGTAATTGTCTACTGAGGAGTTTTCCAGAATGTGCAAACAGGCGATGACTTTTATTCCTCAAGCTCCACCTGGCTGTTTCCCCATCTGTAACCTGAGTCTCTGCTGTTCTCTTCTTTGCGCTCTCCTTTACATGAACCTTCTCACTGGATGTCTTGATACACCACTGGGCAATTGGCCATGGTCTTGAAAAAGGGAAAAATAAAAGTAAAAACCCCAGGTAAATAAGAAGCATCTGCAGAGAACATTTCACCGCTGGGTTGCAGCAAGCCACCTTATACACACAGTGCAGCTGCTCTCCCTGGTTGCTGTGCCAGGGACAGTGCAAGCCACTGATCCAAATTCTCCCCAGATATAATGGGCAATATTAACAGTTTACAGTGCTCAGGCAGGCAGCTACAAAAATAAACCATTCATGGCAGGGAAAGACATTTGTCCCTCTTTGCTGATAGCAGTTTCTCCCAGTAGACCCAAGTGTTCAAATAAGTACCAAAAGTAAGTTTTCTTTGGTGGCTTCTGAGCTTTGCTGGAGTGGAAAGAAATTAAAAGAAAGGTGGATTTTTTTGAAAGAGAAGAACCTGATACAAATAACGTCTTTCAGATAGTCCAGTAGTCAAAGACAGCAGTAAAGGGAATGACTTTAGCAGTGAAGCTACAATAGGTATGAACCACTGAAGGTAAAGTGTACAATGTTGTGTATTAAGAAAAAAAAGAATTCTCACTGTGGAAAACACTGGGCTAGATTTAAATCCATTCTTGGGAACTTAATGCATCTGTGGGAGGAAACTTGAATGACTCTGGAAGGACCGTTACCAAAAAATCAATGCAAGTCATTGCTAATTGCAGGCTATTTCACATGGTGTAGCCATTATGTCTCTCACATTTCCATCTGTTGTTTGTTTAATGTGGCCTGTTGTGTTTGTGCTAAGAGATTAGCAGGTTAACTAAAATGTTAATGTGAGCTCTAGCAGAGCACAGAGAAAAAAGTGGAAATGGAATGTCTAAATGTTAGAAGCATATTATCTAAAATTTACAAATGCTGAAGGAAACATCCGTTGCCTGTAGCTTGCAAAGTGCTCTGAGTAGGCAAGGAATGCACAGGCATCCATCATCCACAGAAAGGGTGCTGGGCAGATAGCCATTTCATCTGCCATTGCCATCTACCTGCCAAACTCCCCTTCCCTGCCTATTCAGAGAAAACATATTGTGCAGAAACATTTTGCTGACATGCAGTAGTAATAGCCCTACGCATCCTTCTGTAATTTTGGTTTGTCCTTTTGTAACTGATTTTTTTGTACCTGAGGATAAAGATAAGCCCTAAAATGAACCAACCCCAAAATATCATTTGTAGTTGGCAACTATAGTGAGCTCTGGAAGTGGAGAATGGACCTGGGCTACTGATGGAACCACAGAAAAGAGTAATGTGCTACATCCTCAGCAAACATGATTCATGCATATGCTGCCTTCTCTTTTAGTAGCTCCTGTGAGGTAAGCTTTTTCCTGATTTCTAACCCCCCAAAAAATTGCCTTTTTTGCATCTGTGTGGTTCTTTCAAGGAGCAATGACCACTGACATCTCAGCTGTGATTTATCAAAGCATGGAAGTACTTTGATGCTGTAAACAGAATGCAAGCTAATTGATGTAAAATTTCAGAAGAAAATAAAAGTCAGTTAGGGACTGCAGGGAATGCATTTTATGAGAAGGTAGAATCACAGTGCTGCTTTGATTTAGGTCCCTGGTTTCACCAAAATTGCCTTTGATTTTTGGGAGTGTGGTCATATAAAATTCTAGTTTACCTTTCTTTGGCTGATGATCTACTTTTCTTGCCACAAATTTTCAAAGTAAAGAACGTAATGCCCCCTGGTTCAGTATACTTTTAATCAAAGCAGCAGCTTCTTTTTCGTTGGTTATTTCCATTCCTTCCTTGCAAAACATCTGGAAAGAAGTAACGGACAATATTGACCAATACCTTATTTTAAAAACATTTTCCAAGGAAATGGATGCAGTATTGGGAACTTTTTGTAGTACAAATTATACACTAAATTTCTAGATGCAAGTACTGTTTCTTTAGAACCAAATGGAAACACTGGAGGTAGTTCCTTTTGTTTGCTGTCTGTGAACTTGACAATTATCTCCCCTATCTTCTCCTCTGTTGTGTATCTACCCAGATTAAGTCCTCCTTTTGTCACAGCTCATGTTTTCTAGTTCCCTGAACTTTGTTTTCCATACCAGAGTAATTCAGCTGAGGCCTTGCAAACGCTGGGGAGGGTGGAAAGTACGTGTCACACGTCCTGCAGGCTGTGGTTGTGTTTGCTTGACTTTGACTGGGGTTTGCTTTTTCCAGACCAGCTGCTATTTGATTATCTTCAGCATGCCCTACACTCTAATCCAGAAGAGTCACCACTCTTTCTAATTGTGCTGATAATCTGGATCATGCAAAATTACATTTTTCATGCTCATGCTACTTGTGATAGAAACTCCTTTACATCCCACGTTTGTTTGGGAAAGGGATGGAGTAGCACTTGCGGACAGGAGCTTCTATATTAGTCAGTGCCCAAAGAGGTTCCTTATTCCCAGAGCAGGGTGAGAAAATGTCTTAGCCCACTCTCTGTTTGTTGCCTATCATCTAATAAATACTGCTCCTCTTCCCCAGTTCCTCACCAGATACATGCTTTCCTACAAGAGTAAAATGTTTCTGAAATACTAAAAATACTTTACTATATCTATATGGCTACAATTATTTTAACATGAAGAAATATAGGTGGCAGAAGGGTGAAAGTCAGAAGAACAGAGTAATGACAGTGGTTAGCAGATTAGGGTATTAAATCATCTGTGGAAGATCTCTTAAGTGAGAGATGGAGAGGAGATGGATAACAAGATATTACTGGAATAGTCTTGTTAAAACCTTCTCCTAGCACCACATCCTGCTCTGCTGATGCCTGGTGGTTTAATCAGTTCTGAAATGATGTCAAGAATATGTTGGCTTCTCTTTGTTGAAATCACGCTCAGCTCTACACTCTGTTAAAAAAAAATTTAAAAGGACAAGTGGATTTGGATTCTGTTCCTGTGTAAACATCTTTATTTCTCAGTGTAATCAGTGTAACGTGTTGGCTAGCAAAGTAAAGAGAGATGAAAGCTTAGATCTTCCATGTTACATGGCGGTGATAGGCATAAAATAGGAATGATTTGGAAAGAACATTATGGACAGCTAGAGCATGGAGGGATGACTAAGGCTGAGCAGTTGTAGGGATTTTCCTGTTTTCTTCCCACAGGCTGTGTGAGAGGAGACCTGGATCCAAAGCAGGGTTCTGGCCTGATCTGTGCAGTGTGACAGGGTGAGCGCTACAGTCTAATCCATGGCCTCTGCCTTGCTGCAGTGCTCATGCTAAAAATCAGATTCAACCACTAGAGCTTTTATGTGTGGACCTGAGACACATTGAAGCACTTTCATGAGTCCAGTGTCACACTAAATTTTTACATCCAAAATTACCTTCGGGGTCATTTTTATGTTTGCTAGCATGCTTTTACACCTTTGTTCTTTCTTCATTGGTCTGCATCATAGAATCATAGAAACATAGAATCATTATGGTTGGAAGAGACCTCAAAGATCATCAAGTCCAACCATATACCCAATGCCACCATGCCTGCTAAACCCACTAAATCATGTCTTGAAGCGCCACATCTAAACATTTTTTGAACACCTCCAGGGATGGTGACTCCACCAACTCCCTGGGGAGCCCCTTCCAGTGCCTAACGACTCTGACAGTGAAGAAGTTCTTGCTAATATCTAGCCTGAACCTCCTCTGGTGCAACTTGAGACAGTTTTCTCTTGTCCTAATCGCGACATTACATCTGAATTTACTACATATGCCTGTTTTATGCATGTTAGATACTATGTTTTTGTTCTCTTTGTTGCCGCTAAAACCATTTTTGTCCAGCTCCAGGTTTGCATTTCTTTAACTGACCATGGGTGAGTTGTTCATAGCTGTGGACCCGCCAGTGCCAAGCCTGTGCCCCACCTCTTATCACCCTGTGCCCATACTCCTCTGTACCACATCCTGTGTCTTCACTTCTGAAGGCCTGTGCAGTCATACCAGGGTTGTATGTCTTGCATTATGTCATATGTTGTTCCCTGGACTGCATAAAAAGAAGTGTGGCCAGCAGGTTGAGGGGAATCATTGTCCCCCTCTACTCTGCTGTCATGAGACCCCCCTGCAGTACTGCATCCAGCTCTGAGGCCCCCAACACAAGAAGGACATGGACCTGTTGGAGCGAGTCCGGAGGAGGCCACGAAGAAGATCTGAGGGCTGGAGCACCTCTCCTATGAGGGCAGGCTGAGAGAGTTGGGGTTGTTCAACCTGGAGAAGAGAAGGCTCCAGGGAGACCTTAGAGCAGCCTTTCAATATGTGAAGGGGGCTTCTGAGAAAGACAGAGGAAGACTTTTTAGCAGGGCCTGTAGTGACAGGACAAGGGGCAAGAATTTTAAACTGAAGGAGGGTAGGTTTAGACTGGACACAAGGAAGAATTTTTTTACGATGAGGGTGGTGAGACACTGGCACAGGTTGCCCAGAGAAGCTGTGGATGCCCCATCCCTGGAAATGTTCAAGGCCAGGTTGGATGGGGCTTTGAGCACCCTGCCACAGGCAGGGGGGTTTGGACTACATGATCTTTGAAGGTCCATTCCAACCAAGTCTTTCTATGATTCTATGATTCTATTATGTTAGTCATAAATATCTCATTCTACACAGAATAAATCTTTGTTACTGCTATACATTTAGAACTATAGTTGTACTATGCATAGATAAAGAAAAGTAAAATGCAATACGTACAGACAACTGGCCAGCTAAAGAAATTGCTGTCACAGCTAAACAAAGTAAAACAAAGTTCACACAAATCAGGCTGGATAAGCCTTCCTTCTGAGGCTTTGCAAACTCAGTACAAAGCTTATATCCTGTTACTAGCAATGGCAACAGCACTGCCAGAGTTACAGCTCTGCAAGGCAACTAGGAGCTGTTTGGCAGCTTGTCTTAGAAGTCCTAAGGGAAAACTAAGTTTGTGGAAAGTGACTCCTGAAATGTGCTGACAAGTTATTATTATTATATTACATTACATATTTTATTTCAATTATTAAACTGTTCTTATCTCAACCCACGGGTTTTACATTTTTCCAATTCCCCTCCCCATCCCACCGGGGTCAGAGGGGCAGGAGTGAGTGAGCGGCTGTGTGGTACTTAATTGCCAGCTGGGGTTAAACCACGACAATCTAAAAGGCTATTTGTGTTTCTAGCTCTATTTCTGATTTTACTTACTTCCTTTTTTCTTTCTTATAGGAATATCATTTAGCTTCTATATGAAAGTAAAAAAACCACACAGTATTTCCATTCCTTAAATACTTTATCTCACTTTATAATACAGTATTTTCCTCTCTCTCTTCCCTAAACACTCGTAATTGTCTCAGGAGCTGGTTGAAAAGACAGAGGTAGTATGCCAGGCTTTCCAGCAACTTTTCTGTCCTGTTCAGACAGCTGACAAAGTAGCTTTTTTTGTTCATTTTATGCCACTGGAATCCCACACCCACTGAGCAGTTGATTTTCTACCTTTTCAGTACGTTGAGATCTTGATATTAAAGGGTTTGCTTGTGGAAATTACTGCAGTCACTGAAATTTTTGAATAATTCTCTGCTGTCTTGATCAAAAACATGCTGACCCAAACTCTACATTTGTCAGCAATTTTTCCCCTCTTACACATGAAAAAAATGGAACTGGAATGTGAAGCCATTGCTAGATAGTTTACCTGGAGGAGAACAGAGAAGCTGATGGTATTTAGGTTGTAGAATCTGGGTGTTTCAGAACAGCTTGCTGCTGAGAGCTGGGGAGGTGGGAACCAGGGAAACAACAGCATGATTATAGAAAGACTTCAGTCAAGTGAGTTTTTTATTTTACCACTGTTATGTTGTTCAAGTATATTGAAAACTTGAGCAAATTTACTTCCAACATTCGAAACAGGAGACAAAGGTCAATGTAAATCCATATTTTATTTAAATGACTTGGAGTTTAAATAACTGTAAACAGAAATTCAACAATAAAACTTCCAGGTTTCCAAGACAACAAGTAATGGTCTTTTAGTTTTTAAACAACAAATCCAGCAGTTAAGTCCCACTCAATACTATTGAAATGTAGTCAAAATTAAACACAGTCAATGATGTGAATCTAAATATCTAAACCATGCATAATGAAGAAGAATTAACCTACAGTGGTAATGGCATGCCCACACTGGCACCATCTTTTTTCCTTGTGTCTCTCAAACTGCTAGGTATTTTGTGTAATATCCTGGATTCCCTAATTGTAGGAAATTTGCGTCAGGATACTATTGTCATATTCTTATTCTCTTCAGAATTTCTTTCCCCTTGTTTCACAGGCAATATGCAGAACAAAGCAAGCGGTAATTTAGAGGGTATTATAGAAATGTCCATTGATTCTGTGTCTTAAGGGTTTGTATTTAAGTTATCTGTGAAGTTCTTGGTTATTAGGTGCTACTTAATAAGTCAAAGAAGCAAGTTTTAGGTCACATCATATATTCCCCAAAATTCTGTTGCTTGAGAATGACAGTGCAGTGTCATGGGTAGTCTGAAGATGAGATAGACATATTTTGATTTAATATAGCAAAGGACCTTACTAATCAATTGAAGGGAAAATGGAGACTAAGAATATGACCAAGGCTGGCCATGATTTAGACAGTTCAACCTTACCGTGGTAACCTTTGGCCAGAAAACTGATGGAACTCTTGGCAAAGGGTGTTTGTTTTTTGCAATTGCACATGGGCATAAGTAACATAACATTGTTTGATATGACTAGAGAATAGATTCATAAAGTTCATAAAGTAGAGTTTGCATTCTAAAAGTAAGCAATGAATTGTCCATCAAAGTCTCTGTTATCCTGACTTCTTGCACTGTGTCACTGTCAGAAATTTTTGGAAGAAGCAATAGGTTTAAATGGCTCAAGTCAACATAAGCCTGTCAGAATTCTCAGACATTCCTTTTTGCTCAAAAAGGAGAGGAAAGGGGAAATTAGGGATTGAGACTGAAAAGTCTGTTACATGGAGGTGCAGTATGATCATTGTATTCCCAAAACTTTTAAAAGTAATTTTTGACTAGCAGCTATGACATAGATTCACAAGGTAGTGAACTAGGTAGCTTCAAATTTACTTTTGTCCTTGGGCATTGATTTTGATCACTGAGTGCTGGTTTAAGAGAAAAAGAAAGATATAGGATTCAATTTTGAATATGATCTTCTGATTTCAGGTGTGGAATAAGAACCCACTTTCTGTTTATGCGTAAAGTTCTTCACATGTTAATGACATGCTCTGCAAAAAGTTAGCCATGCAATACTGTAAGCGACCAGTCCTAAAGCCCTGACAGTGTCCTCATACATCACTCTTAATGGTGGGTTTGTTCTGAGACATAATTCTTTAGATGGGCACGTATCTGTCCTTATAGACCTATTCCATATACTGTGGGGTAGATATTCCTCTGCTAACACGACTAAATGCTGTCATGCAATAGATCATCACCTTTCAATGGAACATCACCTTTCAACTCCATTTGGACCTATCAGTTTTATGCTGAGGTAGTTCAATACTTTTTTTTTCTGTCACATGTCATAAGACCTCCTTCAGCTAATGTATTTATGTGGTGGCTATAATGTTGGCTGCATGGACCTATCAATTTTATGCTGAGGTAGTTTAATACTCTTTTTTGTCTGTCACATGTCATAAGACCTCCTTCAGCTAATGTATTTATGTGGTGGCTATAATGTTGGCTGCATGTCATATTTTTCTCTACTAAGCAGGAGAAATGAAAAATTGCATACTTTTTTCTTTCCAGCTATTTGGATTGACAGAGACCAAGAGATTTTGTCTCTGTCTTTAACTTATTTCTGTACAACCTGCGGAACTTTGATCAGAAGTACTTGGAAACAAAGAGGTTTTGCGCTGTTAAGATGAAAGGTCTATTCATTTCCTTAGGCAGAGTTTTTGGCATTAACGATGAATTTTTGTTTTGACTCCATTCTCTACTTTGTCCGTGGTACAGAGTATATATTGCATGAATACCAGTAAGCAGAAAAAAATTTCTTAATTCAATTTTGTGCACATACTGAAAGTTTATCCAAACACTTGTTTAGAAATGTCAGTAGCAATGGAATAAGATAAGGCATTCTCCAGAAGTTTATGATTCTTCTTTGTCTCACTTTCAAATCATGATGTGAACACCTGAGAGAGATTTTGGCACTTCTGCTTTGAAGATGTAACATTCTAACCCTGTATAGGCAAACTCACACAGTGGAAGCTGATGGGATCCTGCTATTTGGCACTTAGTGTCCTGTAGGCACCAGTCAGCTTTAAAGTTACCTAAAACCTTAGCATTTCATAGGTCCAAATGTCTGGTAGGTTGTGGTGGTCACGTCTGTCCTTTGCCAAAGCTTCTCTTAATGCAGGTAGGGAGAAATGCTCAAAATTCATTTGAATTTCAGTGCTATCTCCATAGGGTTTTGTCAAGGGGGCAATGTGCATTAGCTACCTGCCTTTGGCATGGCTGGCATGGAGTTGGGCACCTTAGACTTTTGGTAATGTCACCACTTCCTTTCAGAGAATCCATAGTGAAATCTGTCCAATGTAGGGTGAGCAAGGAAGTCTATAGGGACGTAATGTTTTAGCCTCTAAGTGAGATGGGCTGGCAGAACATGAATGGGTTTATTGCAACACTTGGAAAGGCACAGAGGTGCCAGTTCTTGGTCAGGTGCTGCCAATACAGGCCAGGAGGGTAAGGTAAGGAATTGCCAAACAGAAAGACCAAAGAGTGAAAGGTGCGAGTCAAACCAAACTGCAAAGCAGGCTGGGAAACTGTGCTCAGGAAGAACCTGCCAGGAAAGGACAGGCAGCATCCAGATGCTCCAAAATGTGATGACATCCAACTGGATGATTCCTAAGTTCATCATACGGACCAGGCAGAAGCTTTTTTGGGTGTTTTCAAAGAAATCTACATCCATACGTGACACCTAAGACCTGCTACACTGGACTATCTATATGATATGCTCAGGAGTGGTCTTGATCCAGACGTGTTCTTCCAGGTTTCAGAGCTGTTTGGGAAGTGGTTCCCTGGCTGTTCTGGTTTCTTGACCATTTCTCTGGCTTCTTATATCAGCCAGTTTAGCACCATCACAGAGATCAAACATCATCCACTGTCCCAAGGCTTTTGGCATTGTTGGTCATTCAATGTGTGAGTAAAATTCACCCTGTGCCCCAGCCCCAGGAACCTATATTTATGTTACTGAATGCATACTACCCCTTAAACATGATGGCTGAGTGCAGTGCAAACGTAACTGTTTAGGTCCTGCTGTTCCTGGTTTATGATTCATTATACTTCCCCTTCAGCAGGCTGGACTGCTTTTTTGCTTGTCTAAAATTCTGCATGTATTGTGTAGGACCTGAAGTACATTCCTTCATTAGATTAAACTGTCCTCTGGCTTTTCTGCGTCCTTCTTTCCCACCATTGGAAAGTATCTAAAGTACAGATGCTCCATTTATCATCCCTAGAACAGGTTAAAGTTGACTTGATTTTGTATGTTGTGTGTCCTGTCAAGATAGCACATGGATATGTAGAACATTTTCTGCATCCTGACTTAGTGGTCCAGGTCTAACCAGCACCTATTTGTTGCCCCAGATTTGTGCTACATAAATGGTCTTGAAAAAGGAGTGAGGAAGATAATGGGAAAAATCTGAATCATGCTCTGAAAGTGCCAGTCTTTATACAGGGGGAGCTGAGGACCAACAGTTTCTAATTTAGATGTTTTAGTTAAGTACCATTATTAGGTGGGAAGGATTCAAGCTCTGGAATCCACTGGGACAAAAATATGTGAATGTATGTGGCCACAAGGGAAGGAAAGAAAGAGACTGTGTAAGTGTTTTCTTGAGTGTCCGGTGTGAACTGACATTCCATAAATTTCACATAGCTTATGGTAGACAAAAATGGGGGAAATTGCTGAAGGAAATGTCCCTTATTGTGTTACTTGTGTTTGATATTGTGTTACTTTGCGGCCTATCTGTCCAGTTTTGAGCCTGCAACATCCACAAATCCTGTAAGCTTTCAGCTCCTCAGTGTTACAGAACTAAGGAAAAAATTCTTTTCCATTATCAAAGAATATATGTAACAGGGGATTTATGAAAATGAACAGTAAAAATGAAACCAAATCATAGAAACTGTAAATTCATCACTCAAATGATGATCCAGAGAAAAGAAACTTTTAACACCACCATCATCCAGTATTCTCCCAATTGAATCAAAAGTAAATTCATGGCAGAATGAAATAGGTAAATGTAGGTGAAATCGCTCATTTCTACTTGCACAACATTTACAGCTGCTGTTAAAATCAGGTTTTTACTGTGCCAAGGAGAGAGACTTTCACCAAGGCAAAATTCATTTTGTGTATGACCTTTAAAAGTCATCAGTTTCAGATGACCTCCTCACATACAATGTAGTACCCCTTTTCAGGTAGTAATGAACTGTCTGCTCTAATACTTTCAGGTAAAGCGGCAGTTAAAGTTATAAAAGTGGAGAAAATAAGCTCCCAGGCTTATCTTATTGGCTTCATCTTTTAACCACCATCAGACCTGCACAACAAACTAACTTAATACAGTCCCAGAATAAAGTTATCAAGGCACCAGAAGCCGAACATCTTGCATTTTTCATTTAAGTAAAGTGTGTGGCAAAACTTAACTTGTAAATATGTCAAAGAGTGATAAATTCTTTTTATACTTGGCACTGACTAGAGAATAGACTTTAAATTTTAAAAGTGCTGTGCTGCAGCTGGTTACTTCCTGTCAATGTTAATATTAGAAAACAGTAAACTAATCCAGTATTTGCATGACTGGAGAGGCATACTTGGTGTAAAATAAAGTATAGCATCATTTCAATTAAAGAAACCATCAGTTTTAAACTCTTCTTGAAAAAGCAGAAGGTGTTTTGATATGTATCGCTTTGAAGAAAACGTTGCTAATGCTGTTTGACTTGCTTTCAAGATAAAATCTGTTCACTAGTGTAGAGAAACCATTTCTGCAAATGCCGAATATTAAAATGAGAAGAGTCAGTCAATAAAAGTACTGTGAGGGGAAAAGCTGATTTTTTAAAAATAAGAGGGATGGGAACAGGGGCTTAAATTATTTACTGTGTTCCTGAGGGTTTAGAGAGAAATAAGTTTACATTTTTCCAGGCTGTATGTGTTTGAGGATAAACTGAAGTTGAATTGTTTCAGTTCATTATAATTGTTTTGGGGAACACTGAGAATAGGCTATAGAATGGCACACAAGATTGCAAACAATTGTTATAAACTGCTGTTAGTCTGATTCCTGTAAAAATAAGAAATCTCTAGGCAGCTCTGGTTAAAGTTTTATTACAAATAATTTTTAAAAACCTTACTACATAATTTCTATAACCAATAATTGTATTTGCTTCATGCTGTTTTACAAAGATATTTGTTTTAATCCCATGTGGTTTTTTTTTCTAAAGAAGTAATTTAAAATACTACCTGCGCATTTAACTGATAGTGTGCTTAACTTCGTACATTAACATTTTCTGTTTAGTTAGTTTGGAATTTCTCATATGTGTAAACCCCAGATGATAAATCAGTTAATGAAATTGTTTAACATCTGTGTGTGGCCCAATACTTACCTTTCATGTCTAAAATAGTTTTGCTAGTTATTTGACAAAGAACAGTGAAGAAACTTGGTGAAAGTGAAAGTTTTTATAAGAAATCAACTGTTCATATTAAATAACTGGACAAGAAAAATGGATGGGTAGTAGATAATAAATGTTTAATAAATCAAATCTGCTGATCCTCAGAAACTAGCTTACTAATATTTGATGTTGTCAGTCTCCAGTGTCTATGTTTAGTGAAGTTGGGGTGCCTAGAAGAACCGCTTCATTTCCTCTATAACCACAATTCCTTAAGTGATCAATGGCTAGCCTGTACCTGAGGCAGGAGCTCCCTGTGAAAAAAAGCACAACAGTATGTAGATACAAAAAGTACTGAAAACGTGGTTTGGACAGTTATTCTTAACTATCATATTTCCTGAATATTTGTCTTTCCAACAGGAAGAATATTATCCCTTTTTTTTTTTTTTCTTTCTTTCCCTCTCACTTCCCCAAAATCTCATATCATAGGGTTTTTAAAAAGCAAACCAGTGTGTGTAACAAAATCACAGCATGGTTGAGATTGGAAGGGGCCTCTGGAGGACATCTGGTTGAATCCCCCTGCTCAAGCAGGGTCACCCAGACCTGGTTGCCCAGGACCGTGTCCAGACAGCTTTTGAATGCCTCCAATGAATGAGTCCACAAACTCCCTGGGCAACCTGTGCCAGTCCTCGGTCATCCTCCCAGTACTAAAGTGTTTCTTGATGTTCAGACAACACCTCCCATGCTTCAGTTTGTGCACTTTGCCTCTTGAACCATTCATGGCTTCTTATCTCATGTTTCCTTTAACAGCAATTTTATCCTCTTAAGGGAACCTTTTACTCATCAAAAAAACTCATAACCCCTAACAAATGTTTACAGAAGAGGCCCAAATATGGATTGGTGGAACTTGGATGAGAGGTGGTGTGTACGGGACTACTTTGTGCCTCGTTAGACAAAGCTCTCTCAGAGCTCGACTGTGAACTGCATATGCAGCCTCTCGATTCTTTCATTCCTGAAACAGGGAATATATTGTTTGCTCAATTCTTAGAGAAAATGGCGGTCTAGGTCTGTGAAGAAGTTTTATATGAAATCAGATGTTATGGTTTGGTGAAAAAAGTGTGGACTTAAAATCCCTATCGTTGAAATCAGTGAGCTTTCACTGGCATTGCATGGATGATGGATAGAAGACACATTAATTTATCTCCTGCCCAGAGACTGAGTTCCATGCAATGGTTTCCTATTAGCATTGGACAGCTGTGTGGCCTTGGGAAAACAAGATGTGTAATTGGAAAGTTTTGAGGTTTTAGGAGTTATCTAAGAAGTTCTAGTGTAAAAGGTATTTCTCTTATTCCAGAGTTAGACTGGTTATGTTTCAAGTTTCTATTCAAGTCCCATGCCATTATTAGAGCTGCTGTAAACCCATCTTGGAGAAAAGGAAAAACATTCAGTGGTGACAATAGCCCATATTCTCTTCTAGAATTAGTGTTAAAACCTTTTCTTTTCCTTCCATTTAGAAAAAAGTAAATGGACAATATTAAAAAAAATTACAATATTAGCTTGAACAATTAGTTTGATTTAAAGCACTTGGAAGCAAGATTGTGTTTATAATGGAGTATAGCTGCCATATATGCATAAAGAATATAAAAAAATACAGTAGAGCTACAGTATATGGTTCTGCTTGAAGAGATTGCTGTAATGTCAGAGTGTTTTTAGAAAACACAGCCAGCAGAAACCTTCTAGATTGTAAATCCAGTCCCCTGCTACAGTTAGTAACCGCAGATTATAATCTTTTTCATAAACTTCACCTTTTTGAGACGGAAGTTTATTTGCACTCATATTTGGCTGTCTCCAGTAGAGCCCTGTCCTGTCTCCCACCTCCAATGCTGTTTAATTTTTTCCCTTATTTCCATCCTAAAATTATACACTCTTAATTCATACCCATATATTCTGGAGCCTTGTTCTTTATTTTAAATAGCTATTCTCCTTTCCTGATATATCTTCCTGGATATATTTATAGAGAGCAATCAGGTCTTCTGGAATTAGTACTTTTAAAATAGATATCACACTAATTGCCTTCTTATTTCATGAAAATCTTACGGGTTGGAGTCCCCTCTCTAGCCTGGACTACTAAGTGAGATTTTTCTATCTTCATTTGCATGACACTTTCTGGTTTTCTGGTCGTATACCCTGCAGCAGCAGATGCTCAAGGGGATATAGGCAGAGAAGATGAAGGTAGGAGTATTCTGAGCTGCCAGTGCTCATAAGGGTTAGGCAGTTATCTACTTATTACACTCATAATCCTGTGGTTTTATGTTCAGTCCTTCAGGAAAGTGTATACTTTTCTTTGCCTTTATTTTCCATTGATATTTGAGGAAATACTTTGTTTATGCAAGTGCTGAGCTAATCTAACTCTGAACACCTGCATTAAAACCGATTCATTTCTTAAAAGGGAAGCAAGAATATAATCTTTGTGTGCTACAATTACAGTTTCCAAAAGACATTAGATAAACAGAATCAGACAAAGAACACCAAACTGAATTCCTATCTATTTATTAGAATTCTAGTGTTGATTAAATGTCATTGACTTACAAAGCACCCTTTCTTTGTTCTTTTCAAAGGCTGTGATATACTTTTCCCTGCTCCAAAAAAGGAGGGGGCAGTTGTATTAGCAGGTGTAAGCATTAGATGTTCCCACAGCTGATACTTCACAAGTGTTATAACTGGGTAACTGCAATCCAGGGACACTCTCTTTTGCTAGCAAAGGGCAGAACTACACGCCAGACTTACAGGAAACAGAAGGGGAGGACAAGCTCTGAGCCAGACTGCCTCCACCACCTTGCTAACCATTTTGCAAATGTGATTAAAGGTCCCTCACTGCAGCTGAGAGAAGTTTAGAAGGGGCTCAGATGGTGAATGTCTCCTCTCCCCTTGTCTTCCCTGTGAAGCAAATAGGTCATAAGTGTAACTGCCTTCTGTTGCCTGGATTCCTCACCTGCATAAGAAAAGCTCATCTGTCTCAATTTGTGAATGAAGCTCTGAATAGTCTGAGGGCATTGTTGCTGATAAGCAGGAAAACTCAAGAGGGTGTTGAAAATCACCTTTTCCTGGAGCTCTAGCTTCTGCTTACCCTCCTAGTTCACCAGGAGAATGCGTGAATAATTTCAGTCCTCCAAAAAGGAAGGAAGGAAGGAAGGAAGGAAGGAAGTAAGAGGCATACAATAACACCTACTTGCAAAGGCCCTTGCCCAACAGCATATAGGAACAATTTAGGTAATGATGCCTGGTGTCAAAAGGAAGGAGCTTAAATTAACAAGACTGTGGTGATTGTAGGGTTCAGACAATTACGTTACGTTAAATAACTGTAACTGAATTGGCCACAGTTATTTCTTCTCTTTGTGAAAGCACTGTTCCCTGCACTCGAGAGGATTTGTGTCTGTATCCTTTGTCAAATCTCTGCTCACTGTCTCTTGTGTGTTTCTTCTAAACCAAAGGTCAGCTGGGCATCTTCATATTTAATCTTTCAAAGGATCAGAAGTGTGAAGAAAAATCTGAACTATCTAGTGAAAGGAAAGATGGGTCTATGACAGTTCAACAAAGTCAGTGAAGACTTTGAAAGTAAACAGCTTGCGTTAATGCTTAGCATCACTGAACTGCTGACTCCTGGGCACCAAAGGATTAATCAGCTTTTATTCTCACAGGAGAAACACCGATTAAGGTTTGTTGTGGTTTTTTTTTTTTGTAAGAGGCATTTATGGTTTACTGCCAACACTAGCAAAATTCCACAAATAGACAAATTGCACTAGGATGATATCAGTAGCCTGTGAGGGGAGAGGCTGTTTGCAACATGCATTTTTATAATATGCTATAAAAAAGATGCGTTTTGCACTTGCTGACACTGAACTCCTTTATCACAGCCAACCAGGTATTGCAAAGCAAGTAGTAGAGTGTGCTTTTGTGTGTTATACAGAATTTATATATACTTCCTCAGGTTTTATCTAATCTGGGAATTTAAATTGATAAAGTGTGTGATTGGAACCACTCATGCACACAGATTGCAAACATTCAGTGCTTTATTTTCCTCTTTCTTTCTAGTCCCATTGGTTCATTAGATGTATTCTCTATGTGAGATTTAGAAATGCTGGGTTTTGTAAAAAATGTGGTAGTAAATATTATCATCATAACTTCTCCAGGTGTACTCAGGGTTTTCAGTGAAGAAGCTGTCACTTTAGGGGAGATAGTATGAAAGGAGTCTTTTTCTAAATTGTATGCATTTTGTTATGTTTTTCTGTTTGCTTCCTGCACTGATTCTGTAATGGAGACACTTAGACGTTACATTTATTTTATGCTTCTCTTGGCAGCTCCTTATCATTTGTGGTTTTGATTTATAGTGTTGTTCTTATGTAATTCAGTAAGGGATAGCTGCTGTAAAGAGTTTCAGGTGGTTGACTGACTGTGGGCAAGGACACTTCATGTCCAAACTGTTTCTCTTTGTGATGATTTGAATAGCCGTTTAAGCTTTAAAAATTATGACCTATGATTTGAATCACATGGGTTGGTGAATAATATGGTATAGTATTGAGTGTATAGATTTCCAATGAGGTACCTCTGTTCTACCACTGTAATTAATATAATTCTATTTGGATAATGATATTTTCTATTGTTTAGCACTCATTACTATAGTTTCTGCTAATACTAATAGATTTTTTTTTTCATTGATATGCAAGTATGTATTAGTTAATAGATTGGGTCAAACCAACAAAGGCATATGCCTGCCTATGTGAAATGGTCAGATATGTTTTCCTCCCTAGAAATCACCTATCTGTGAAAATAATTTAGTCAGTGCAAGATTTTTTTTATTATCAAAACCAAAACAACTAATGTGTGTGAGAAAGAATCATCTGATAGTGAATACAGAAGCAGGACTTACGGCTGCTGGACCAGAAAAGTGTGGAATGAAAGGTTACTAGAAAGGTCAATTCTAGGCTTATGCAAAGAAAAAAGAAGGGAGAAAAATAAATTTTTTTTTAAAAAAATCTCCAGTATTTCACAGATGCAACATAAAGAGATTTACTTTGATCTACTTTTTGTGGAATTCTTCTGGTTGAGGTCTTCATTCCCGTGGCTACTTTGGGTAGTTTGAGCTTTCTGGTATCTCATTGCTCCACAGTAATAAATTAAAACCTTTTGCAGTCCAAAGGGTGATGGAGTTGTCCACGAGTCCTATGATTCTGTGTTTTCTGTCTCCTGGTGTGTTCCATGTGATAATAGCCTGCACAGCTGAGCATGTCTTTTGACAGTATTCCCATTTCCAGTTAGAGTAGGAGATCTACCCGTTACTGGAATAGTAGCAGTCTTACTAAGCGCAGGTGTCATCTGTACCGTGCTCCAGTCCTTCTGGTTTAATGCCTTTTTGTTTCAGCACATCAAAATCTCTTCTGAGAGACTCTTTTCTCATTAATGGACTGAACTGGGAGACATCTGAGGCTGTATGATCATTCTGATCTGTTATTCAGTTTTCCTCGTGAGGTTGTCTTCCTCATAGGGTCTGTCAGATACTACCTACTGGATCCAATAAGTGAGGGATGAGAGCTGACAGAGGACAAAATGCATTTGAACACTGTGCGTTGGCTGGTCATAGTCGTAGGGATGGAGAGGGGTGACTGCTGTAAACAGGGAAATTCAAAGATACCTGAATCTGTGTTTCATGACTGATCCTTAAGTGTGGTTTGAGGACTTTTCTAGCATGGGAAGAGTGGTGCCTTAGACTGGGTTTATGCTGATCCTGTGGACCCTATTTGGACTGAATGATGGCAACAGGAATCAGTGCCCAAATGTTTGTACAAGAATGGCCTCACTGCTGTCCTGGACATACTGCTGTAGCCAGTTTTAAGACAGATGATTCCACTTGTATCAAATAGAAATGAGGATCTGGAGGAGGGAACAGGACAGAATTGGTGTAGGTCCTTCTGTGCTGGGACTTAGGGTTATCTGTCATGGAGGTAGATCTCTAATAAACCAGTCACGTGTCATAGGTAAAGGAATGCAGAGTGGTGAGGCTCCTGCCTGGAAGCAGACTTTATTCTTAGTTGATAACCGTGCTAATGTGGGCTTCTGGAAAGGTTTGAAAGAGAAGAAAAGAGCCAGAGGGTAGGCACAACTGTTCTCATGGGAAAATTCTGGCTTTAATTAATTTAATTCCACAGGAAATAGTGAAAAGGACAGAGTTACTTACCAGGAAGAATGATGCACTGCCCTGATAGGTTCCCTCATTCTTTAAAGAACTTTTTATCTTAAACTGTATTTTTACCCCTCAAGTACTGGCACCAGGTTGGTGCACACAATTTATGTGATGCTGTACAAGACAGTAAATTTCCATTCATGCGTGCACTGCTCTAGTACAAGCACAAAGGTAGTCCTTTGGATATAAAGTGCAGAGAACTTTATGTTCTTTTTATAAGGACTCCAACAAGCTCTTTGGAAGTGGCTGTCAGGCACTGTTTATTGCTATATGAGGAGGAGCAGAAACTCAAGCCACAAGGAGGGCTAGGTGTCTTCTAGTCTGGAATCAAAGGAGGATGTAGAAAATGTGTCCTTGTCTTCTCATGACTGATTCATTCCAGTAGTTTACCAGGGACATCCTCTGTGTCAAAGAGTAGTCTAACAGAACAATTTCAAGCTGTAAGATTGGGGCATGGGTTGAATATCCCAGCCAACTTGCTGTGTGAGGGTTTTGATGTTCATGTCTTGCATTAGCTGGTGTCTGATCTTTCAAGGATGGTGAATAGAGTCTTGAACCAGACAATGACATGAATTTATTGTGATTACTGATTGGTAAAATTGATGTGGAGAGAGGCACACAACTACATGGAGAGATAGCTGGATATGCCCAGTTAAGTGTTGCTGGATAGCCCTAGTTAAGTGTTGCTGGGATCAAAGTTTGGGGAAGGAATATGTCCACTGTGAGGTCTGCTTCTGGAAGGATGAAAATAAAGAGGAGAAAGGGATTCAACAGATTTGGTCATGAAAGATATCAGGCCACATTTCTTAGCAGCTCTCTGCTAACTGCAATGGCAACTTGGATGTTCATGATGAATGGTATGAATCACATTTCAGGAATGATTCACTATCCCAGTTTGGGGCTATGAGGCTTGATTAGTGTTACTATGTCATTAATCTCTTATTCCTGCTAGAGAACATTTCCACTCAAGTCCATGAGCCAACTTCTGTAAGACCAGACTGGACACCAGCCTTGGTTTCCACAGACTTACTTACCTGGACGTGTATTTCCATGTTCAAACCCTGGTAAAATTCTTGGGCTATCAATCAGACATATTGAGGGGAATTTTTTGTTTGTTTCTTAAAGAACCCAAAGCATTTTGCCATAGAGTAATCCATTAAAACCTTGATTTAATTTCATATTTGGTATTTTTATATTTCTTTTTGTTCGCCCTTTTAACATAGTGCTATCAAAATTGTTGTTGAATACTTGCAGGGCATAGCCATGGAGACCAAGATAATTTTAACAATAAGTTCAGTGGGTCCAAGATCAACTCTTTAGTGAATAAATAATTTTACTTTCAAACAAAGTCTTTCAACACTCTGAAAATATTCTAATGACAAAGACTTGTATTCCTCTCTCCCATTAATATTCATTAAGAACTGAAAGAAACATGTATTAAGTTCCACTGGGGTTTGACTTCTACATTTGTGTTCTCACTGAAGTTTCTTTTAATGTATTCTGAGAAGTCTTTGGTAACCTTTATGCTCTTTAGTTGTGTGCAAGCTCTTACACTTCGTCCTCCACAGAAATCACTGTCTGGTTCTGAATGTATTTTTGTTTTCTGTCATATTGCGAACCTCCTTTGTAGCTTGTTGAGACTGAGTGAGTCTTCTGTTCATCTTGAATGAAAGCTGGTACAGAAAATTGGACACATTCACCAGGGTAATTGCATCTTTATGCAGCTGAACTTCCAGTGGTTTTGTTGCAGTGAGAGAATTGAGATGTGGTGACAGCGTTAGGCTTTTTGACACAAAGCTGCCTGACACTCAAGTATGATGCATTCGATTCATTTCTCTTTCTAGGGCAAAGAGAAGACCTGTAGTAAAGATACTTGTTTTCCCAGCTACTATCATCTAGACTGACTGTCTTTTTCTTCCATCTTCTGTATTAAAATTTGCCTGCAATTATGGTGTACTTATATTTGCTTTGAATAGCTTTGTAAATGATTCCCCTGTACAGGAATATTATTATACACTAAGGAATATATTGAAATGCCATCTTAACAACTATCAAGAACATACTTGGTAAATGTGGTACTCAAGATAATTTATAGATTGTTGCCAAGTGATTTAATTACAAGGTAAATTTCTGATTTTCTAGGATTATTCTTTTTATTGAAATGATCTTTGAAAGTACTAGTTCCGAAGTCTCTTGACTGATCTTAGTTTCTCAGATGATTTATTGACAAACAGGTGAATGCATAAATCATGAAGAAAACCCATTTTCATACTCTGTACTGATGGAGTGGAAAAGGGATGCTACTGTATTTCTGTGAAGATTTCAAGAAAAAAGGTATTTATGGTATGGATTTACACCATCAGAAATAGATATGCTTTTCAAGTTACTCTTATAGTGGCAGATCATATTTTGTAGGTGGAAAATTAGTTATTGAAAAACTTGGATCTTCAAATGTAAAGCAATGATGAAATCTTAAGTAAAGATCACATTTTTCAGCAATATTTGCTGAAGTCAATGACAGAGATTACACAAGTTTTCAAGCAAATGGATAGCCTGAAATTTCATCAGCAAATAAAAATGTACCATTTTTGACATAGAGCTCCAGCCCAGGCTTTGAGTGTTCTTTTTTTTTTAAAGGGTTGTTTTTGGGAAGTCATATGAAGGACTTAATGAAGATCTCACTAACAGCGATACTCGAAAATTCTAAAACATCACAAGTAGAATGATATCTACCCACTCACAGAAAGGTATTTATTGTGGCAATTAAGAGAAATTTACATTAAGTAGTTAGAAAGTCAATGAAGATATTGAAATTAATACAGTATAGGGTTTTTAGTATCGATAAAGCAGAGGGTTCACTGGCAAATGGCTCTTTCATTCACAAGCTGTTCAGAACTAGTGATAATAGCATAAAAAGCAATTGCAAGCCCTCACTACCAAACCTCACTCTTAGTCTCCTTCTGGCCCTAGCAGACTTGCACTGTGAGCAGCATGGTGAGGCAAATTTACCGGAGGATAATGAGAGCTCTCAGCTTGTTGACTGCAGTACTTTCCTGGGAGATGAGAGATGTGGTCTTATTCCTTGTCAAGCTGCAGAGAAAGCTCCTCTGTGTTTTAAAAGTAAAAGCATGAAGCAGCTGTTATCACCCAAAAGAAAGACCCAAAGGTAGCCAGGTGCAGGAATGGGTCCAGACCTCGAATCCCTAACACAGAAATAAGACCAGTCTAAGGGAGAGGGGGATTTCTGATATGACTCTGTCTTTGTACATGTCTAGGTATTAGGAGGATTGCTGAGACTTGCTTGATTTTTCACTCACCAAATAAAGAGCCAAAATGCCTAAGTATGGGGTTTAAGGATTTAATTCCCAGTCAGATGCTTAAAAGTTAGCTATGGTAGCACAGAAATTCCTTGCGAATTGAGGCCTGAGGTCTTTCTCATGCAGTTCATAAAATTCCCAAGAGCTGTGTATTCTTACAGGCTTCTGTGAAAAATGAGAGTATTCAGTGCATGCTGAATTTTGTGACTTTAGAACACAGAATGTTGCAGAATAAAACGCATATGATAATATATTTGATGCCTTTATAAATTTTATATTCTAAAAAACTTGGTCCTTCTGGGATAATTCTATAGACAGTTAAGCCTCATGGTATTGTTTAGTTGAGGGGGAGAAAAAAACTAAGATAAAACTCTTACCATTTCAGACTATGAAATATGCCAAGAACAGTGAAGAAAAAATGGTTTTGGAGTGATTAGGATAGACCTGATGGTTGAGGTCTAAAAGGGATCCAAATCTCTCTTTCTTTCCCAAAGGAGGGATTTAGAGCCCAGTATGGGTTCTGTTGTTGACATATGGTGGAAAGAATGAGAGGTAAATGAAGAGGTTCCCGTGGGCAATCATGAAACATGTTTATTTTATAGATGTTGGGGATCTTTTGGGATTTGAGTTGTTGGAGTTTTTTTTGGTAGACATTTCTGTTGAAAAAGGGAAGTGTGCTAAATAAGCAGTGAAAAGTTTACCGTTATAAAATTTACCACCACAAATGAAAGACAGGGCATGCTAGTTATGTTTGAATGTTCTTGAAGTTAGTGGCCACCCTTGTCTTAGCAGCTTGCAACCCTGGCATGCTCAAAGCGTAGCCCTAAGAGAGGAAGAAAGTATTGTCAGGGCTCCA
This sequence comes from Cariama cristata, assembly GCF_000690535.1. Taxonomy (NCBI): domain Eukaryota; kingdom Metazoa; phylum Chordata; class Aves; order Cariamiformes; family Cariamidae; genus Cariama; species Cariama cristata. The sequence continues at coordinate 27,622 of NW_009609947.1, forward strand.
AGGGTGCCAATAGGCCTTCCTGGCCCTGCCCAACCTCCTCTGGGGCCTCCCCTGCCCAAAAGCCCAGGAAACCCATTTTGGCTCAGCCCAGGGCCCCTAGTCCTGGCTGTTACTGGTCACTCCAGTGCCCAGCCCTATTTCCTCACCTCGTGGCTGGATTTTCTGCATTGATCTTGGACCTGACTTGTTACTTTGCATCCGTCTGATGTGGCAGTCTGAAGTCTGAGATGCAAATACGAATCATGTGGAATAGTCAGAGAAAGAGGAGTGTGTTTAAGGATCTCCAGGAGGCAGGAGGACTGCACGTTATTCTTAACATGTGTCCCATGAAGAGCTGAAAGCACAGGAGCAGTGGACTGTAGCTCCGGCCAGGAGCACAAGGAGGAGTGGAGCAGCTGGTGAGGCCAGGAGCAGCTGGGAGGGGTGGCTGTCAGAGCCAAAAGAGTGCAGTTTCAGACAGGCTTTTCCACCTGGCTGAAAAGGTGTCAGAACCCCACAGCTTACAAATCCCGGTCTGGGTACATGGTGTTACTGCAGGAGAACAGCCTGTGAGTCTTGCAACAGCCCTGCTGGAAAGCTAGAGAAGGGGATTGCAAAGCTGTTACAGGCACGCATCAGAAATAGACATTGTCTATTTATCTGCTTATGTTTCTTTCTTTAGTACAATACAATATGTCATGCCAAATGATTGACACCTGTGAATGGGGAATAGCAGCTTATCAAACAATCTGAAGATTGAGTCAATATTCTTAGGCTTCTGAACAGGAGTTTGAGACCCTTTTTTACTGACTTGCAAATTTGAATAAAGTTGGTTTTGCTATCTGTGAACAAAGAATAGCATGCCTTATGGTATGATGGTTACTACTCTGAAGTGTTTTATTATTATTATTAATTCCAAAAAGGATAGTTCTCAGAATTTCTCTGTGCTTTTATGTGGATGATACTTGAAGGCAGTAGTCTAGAAACCATAGGTTATCGCAATATGAAGGAATTCAGCTCTGTCACTCATTTGGAGCAAATAGTCCAGAAGTGAATGACTTGTGTCAGTATTTTGACACTCTCAACACTGATCAATATTTTTGTGTCAGGAGCAAGTTCTTTATTTCCCTTACTGACTGATAGTGATTGGTTCCATCACCATGTTAAGTAGATGATTTTCACGAATCTTAAAAGGAGCATGCTTTAATTGTGCTACAACGTGGACTGAAACATTGCCAAGAAAAAGAATAAGAATACATAGATCTAACCTATAAACTTTCTTGTGTTTGTATCCTCAGTGCTGGAGATAAAATTGCGCTCTCAATTTCCATCATGCTCTCATGCTTAGCCATTGTACATAAGGCTTTTGTACTCTGAGGGATAAATCAAATCCCAATAAATACCCACAACATACTGTCATTGCCCTCTTTGTTCTTTCCTTCTTTCTCCTTGCTAAGAAGTTTGATAGTGGATATGAAACAGATCCTTTCTTCCTGCAGCAGCAGACATCAACCGAGATAACTTCACAGAATGAAGCCATTTCCTTTTCACTCAAAAATACCAATGACAGCAAATCTCACAGGGCTCTTTGTGAAATGACATCTGTGTATAAGAGGAGATAGTACTATTTGCTTTTTATAATATTTCAGCAGAAAATGAACAGTTACTTATTATGAAGCAAACATTAAAAAATTAAAATTATTAAATCAAGTGGTATAAACAGAAAAATTTAAAGCTTCATGGCTACAAGAAGACACCAGTTATATGGCTTGTGCACTTAATATTTTTCACAGTGTATAAACTTTTGTTAATTTGTCTTCAGATTACTGCATCAAGGAAAGAATGCAGTGATTAAAGTAGGCAAAAGAAATCTTAATCAAAGAGTGATAAGGAAGAGAAGTGAGTGAAAAGAAGTAGTTTCCTGCTCTATTATGTGATGCCATTATCAACAGGAAACTAGGAAGGAAGCGAAGAAAACTTAATCAGGAAGGAAGCAACACCAAGTTATTCTGGCTATGCAGGGGAGTGTATATGGATCTCGTTTTTTTCTCCTGGGGAATACAGCAGACATCTTAATTAATGAAATTTGTAGGTTAAAACAACGCCAGTGCAGGTCAAAAAAAGTGGGACATGGAATTCTTGACATCTATAATGAAGCTATCATTATGGGGAGCTTGACAATGTGCTTTACAGGAAATTTCAACATAAACTAACAAGGAATTTCCCTCTATAGAAGATATCTGTATTATACTATAAGAATGTACAGAATAATTCTGTGTGTATGTAAATGTAGCATGAAAGAAGCACAGAATTTGGCATGCTGTTCATATGGATGTCGTGCTGTGTTGAAGAGAGCTATGAGAACCCTAACAAGTATTCAGTTCCACTATACATTGCTTTAGGAGAGCCAAGTTTAAAAGGATGTGCTTCCATGGAAGATATATAGATTGTTTTGAAACTGATATTGAGTAGGGTCTTTAGGGACTGCTTATACCTAGGAAACCTCTTCTGTATGTGCCATTACCTGGCAGTGGGGAGCTCACACGAACCTGAGTGGTGCTTGTGGTACAGTGGGGATCATTTCTACTCCTCCTTGGTTTGGTTTTGTTTTGATTTTGTTTGTATTTTGTTTGTTTTTTGAACAAAATCTGTCCTCTCTACTTTCTTTTGACAGATTTTTAAAATCACTTTTGCAGGCTCCATTCCATCCTGTGGTACTGGGGCCTCCCTATCCCAGTTTATCTTGGGATTTCCCTGGTGCTGCAGGATGCCTAGCATAGCCAAATACAGTGAGTTTTTCTGTTGTGCTTCCCATTGGAGCCATCTGGGGACTTGCTGAAAAGGGGACCATTCTGTCAGAGGTGCTGTTGGCCATATTCATGTTCTCGTGTGTGTATGTGCATCTCCAAGTATCAGAACACCGTTTCATGTGCACTGGAGATGTTATCTAGTTTGATTACTAAGAAAGCACCTATTTATCTTGTATAGCAGCAATTTTTCCTCAAAGATGTGAGCAACAGTTCTTCAAAAAGAAAAGAAAATCTTTCAAGTAAAAAAAAAAATACTTAAAGAGGTGTTTTTCAAGATGTTCAGAATGCAGTTTCTATTAATTCTGACTGTTGTCCAACCTAATCAACATGCAGCTGTTGCAAATTAACTTCCTTGTTAAGACAAAGCGTTATGTGAAGCATCAAAGTAAATTGCAAATGGATCAGATTAGGATCTTTTGCTGTCAAGAGAAATAAAATATAATATCAGAAATTACATGAAGGCTTGCTTTTCAGTTGCTGTTTTCAGAAAGATACAAAAAGTTAGATTATAGTACTGTCTGAGTTCTGAAGTGCATTTTGCGTATTAACTTCGGTTTTCTTTGCTTTCCACCATCTATTGATAAATGTGATGAGTTTTTATTATGAACAAGCAAATGTTGCCATGTTGAGGACATGGTCTCTAACTAGCAACTAGAACGGCTAGCACCAAAAATGAGAAAGAGCGTCTCATAAATAGTTTTTGTTCCAAGTTTTTCCTTTGCATGGTGCAGAGCTAGTCTAGAGACTTGTATTTATTTACCTTTGTTTGCAGTTATGCATTTATCTTAAGAAGTATTCCTTGACTATTCTCTGATCCAACTGATGTGTTTCAAAAATACTGTTAATAAAGTGCTCTGGGAAATTGCACCTTATTTATTAACAGCATCATAATGCAGCAGTTTATAAACCTACTCTTTTACTGAGGGCACAGGTGACCTGAAGAGGTTGTGGAGTCTCCCTCCTTGGAGATATTCAGAAGCCATCTGGACATGGTCCCGGGCAGCTAGCTCTGGGTGGCCCTGCTCGAGCAGGGGGGTTGGACCAGGTGACATCCACAGGTCCTTTCCAATCCCAACCATTCTGTGATTCTGTGATTCCATTCTGGCATCCTATGGTTGTTCTGGGCTTGATTTAGACAAGCAAATGAGCTATGCAACGTGCCCCAAAGACAGGACAAAATTATTATATGTTAACTATTGGAAAGCAGGTAATAAGATCTAATTGCCTTGAAGGAAAATTTAGGAGTCTAATTCCTTAGATGATTGGACTTACACTGACAGCTATCCCCTTTCTCTCACGAGTGGGATAGCAGACTGGCTCATGTAACAATAGGCCACTGGACAGCAGCTTGTCTCTTGAAGCCCCTTGATATCAAGGTTCTGAGAGGTTAAACCCAGCTCCTAAATCTTTCTTGATACAGACATGAAAGCCAATGAAGATGCATATTGTACCTGGAGAAAGGACTCAATTCTTAAAGGCATTGTGTCTTTATTTTCTCACTGTGTCAGTTGGTCTAATAAAAGATATTACATCTCTCTCCAAATCTTACCTCCTGTGTAGTTTAGGAGGTTTTCAGGATTTCGACCTAGTTTCATAGAATTTGTTGTCAGCGAAGTTATTTTCAGCTTTGCAAATGACCTAAATTCCACTTGACCTACAGCTAAGATGTGCAGTATCCAAATTGGTCCAGGGCTACTATGGTGCAAAGAGCTTCAAATCAGTATTGATTATATGCTTACGGAGACCAAAGTTCTTTAAAAAAGCAATATATTCAGTAATGTTTTGCGTTATCAACATCTATCTTTATCATAACATCGGTATTTCCACCTTACAGTGTGACTGAATGTGTTATAGTTTTATTATTTCAGCTAACTAATAATCAAACTGAATAACAATAGAAGAAGAAGCAGCACTGCAATTTTTTCTTGTTAATCTTGTTTTACTACTGGTGTTGTTGAACAATAAAGTAATTGAGCAATAAAGAACATTGCCCTTTTTTCAACATCTTTTTTCTAGCTCTTGTCTCTGTACTAGAGATCGTCTAAAAAGACTGCACATAGTGAGTAATAGCCCTATTTGTTTCACATTTGTTATGCCTTAGAATGAAAACTAATCACAGATAGAGGCTTGGTGCCTGGCCATCTCAAGATTACCTCACAATTATTTTTATTGCTGGTGTTCAGACCACATGTATCTCAGATATTTTTATAGTACTTCATTTCTTTGACTTGTAATTCCTTTCAGAGAAGAAAATACAAAATCTTGCAATTAGGCATGGCATCATCTTCATAAACTGGGCAATAAATATATTCTTCAGATATTTAGCTAAAATAATAAAAAAATACATTGCGAAGACAAGTATAGGAAAAAAATCTGAAATGTTTTCATTGAATTACCAAGTTTTCCTTTTTCTTTCTCACAAAAGAAAGCTTTCCCACAGTCTGCGTTGTGACATCTTCTGCAAGAAATTGCCTGTATTTATGTATGTTCAGGTTAAATGGCAATAAACTCATAAGATGTGTACTCCTTCTTTAATCTTTGTTGCCCTTTCATAGGATCATACCAAGGTGGAGGGTCTCTAATGAAGCCTCCTGCTCAAGGCAAGGTGAGCTATGAGATCAGACCAGGCTGCTCAGGGATTTATCTAGCTGGATCTTGTAAATGCCCAAGGCTGGAGGCTGCACAGCCTCTCTGGGCAACTTGCTCCACTGCGTAGTTGTCCTTATAATGAAAAAGTTTTTACTTATATTCAGTCTGAATCTCTCTTGTCTCAATTTGTGTCTCTTGTCAATTGTCCTACCACCATACATGACAGAAGAGCCTGGCTCTATCTTCCTGATAAGCTCCTCATAGGTATTAGAAGGCTATTTTTAGGTTTCCTCTTCCACCTTTTCTTCTCCAGAAATGTAGAATTTATTATATTTTTTTTAAAAATAAAGACCTCATTATTACTTTATTGCTTATTCTGTTATTACTACTTATACTTCCATAAATGTGTGCTGGTAATATCATTTTACTGTCTTTTTAGAAGAAAACTAATAGGAATATAAAATTAAAATTTAATAATTGCTCCATTTTCCCTCCATTATATCATTTAATACTTTTGCTCCTTTCTGTTATATAGGGCACCAAAGCAAAAATTGTGTCCAGCTCATTTCTGTTTAAAATCTAACTCAACTTCATAAGGGCACTGCTCCTTTGAACAGGCAGCAAAAGGTGTCCTCTCATTAGAAAACCAGATCTCAGTTAACTCGCTAACTATACTGCAACTTAACTATTTCAAACAACGAATGAGCAGCTGGTGGCTTCTTCAATAAATACAGTGTCTTGATTGAATTATTCCTTGTCTAAAGCCAGTCCAAACAACTTTATCTATCAGGAATTAAGCGATGGCTTGCCTGCAACAAGTGAAGTTGACTGCAACAGGTATGTTTGGGGGGCAGAGAATCGAGGTCTGTGGCTGGAGTCAGAAGCTGTGGGATAAAGCAGAGGCTGTGGGACACAGCCGTGTAATTGACAGTTAAACAAAAAGTTCCTTCAACCAGCCTTGCTGTCATGAATGAGCTGGAGGGCTGTCTGTAAGCTGCAGCGGTACTGAACTGGCACTGTCCTTGTTCTAAACAGGCATACGCATACCCTCTTTTCAAATTACTTACCTTTAAAAGAGGAAGAGACCCTCCAGAGCTCATACTACCATTATATCAAGGAATTAGAAGGCATGTGATTTCAAAACATGAACTCATGCATTTTTTTAAAGTAAATTATATTCTTTTTATAACAATCTGTTTGAAGACATGGTTGTTATTTACTATTTCTTGTTACCTCTCATGTCTGTTCAACTTGTCGTAGTCACATGATATATGTAATAATTAGGAATGTACAATCATTGCAAAAACCTATAGTTTTATGCAAAAATGTGACAGGTTATGTTTCTGTGTTGCTATGTGGATAGCACAACATTATCATTCTTACCGTATTACATTTAGAACTATTTTATAATGAGAGCTGACACAGGTTTCCTTCCACATCTATCCTTTTTGTCAGTTTTCCTTTCATGAATGATGTGACACAAGGGAAGCTTCTGTAGGCAAAAAAGGTCATGATCTTTATTGAAACCTATTATACTCTGGGAAATCAGGCATCAGAAATAGAACAATTACACATAATAAACATTTTTTTACAGTTCTGAATATAAAGACTGACATAAAACATGTCTAATGCTGCTGCCATACCAAAGTTATTTCTGTATTTGTAGATGAAACTGCATGGATAATGGAAATTGCAAGTACGACTACAAATTTTTAAATTAAGCAGTAAAGCCATGGTGAAAACTGCTTCAGCCTTTTTTCCCCCCTCATTGAGTGGAACCCAAAATATGAGTGTAAGAACAACTGAGCACAGACGACTGTGGAACAGAAGCAAATTCCACCAACAGGCTATGACATGTAACAGAAGAATATTTGTGATCAGCTAGAATAAGTAAAAATATGACTCCATCAATGTTAATGTCGTATTAACCTTATGGAAAGGACTGCCTTGAGGAAAGTGAAGGATTTTGATTGGTGAGCGGCTCTCTTGATCTTCCACTTTCCTCTGTGACACACTGACTGAGCACACTATTCTGATTCAGATGGTAATTTATGGAAATGGATAATACAATGTATTTGATTGCTTAATTATGCATCCTGGGGATTCATTCAGAATCCTTATAATACATCCTGATGACCTTTCAAAGGCAGAACTTGCAATTTGCAACTTTTATTGGGTTTTAATCAACTGGACAATACTTCTCACATCTTTTTCTGATGAGGGTACTGACCCCTGTCTCTGACACCTTTGCCATGAACTATAATCACTAATCTCTAATGCAAAAAGTAGTCATTCATGTATAGCATAAGTGAATCCGAGAGTGAACAGTTAGCCCATAGCTCTGTCTCCTCACATTTTAGTATTGAGAAGATGCTGCAAAGGTTTGGTATTGAGGGGGTTCCAATATGCTGGCAAAAAATGCTAGAAAGGCCAAATGAAGCTAGCGGTAAGTACATGAAGCTGTACAATATATGATATAATAAATGGCAGAGAGAAAATGGAAGTGTAATTCCCATTTGGGCTGTTTCATTATACAAAACCAAGGTGTTTCTTCTGGAATTGAAAAGCAACTTATTGAAAATTGTAGAAAGGGCTCTTCACTGCATAGACTACAATTAACATGCATAATTGATTGCCCAGAAGTGTGACTGAAGAAAAAATATGACAGACTAAAAAAACCAACCAACATTTCATATGTATAATATGAATGTCTCGAGTTATAATGGTAAATATGTAACTGTTAGAAAGGATATAAATCCCTATGTCACCCTCCAGGGCATAACACCAAGTCTTTATATTGAATCTAGAAGCAACCCTCCCTTTGGTTTAGTTAACTACCAACTACAGAGTTTTTTCTTTTCTTTCAAAAAACCTGAGCCTCTCTACTGCTTTCAGCCTGTAAGTCTGGATGGATGCTTATCACCAGGGGATTCCTAACTAATTATGATTGACTGGCTGATTAATTGTAGTAAGAAAGGTGAGACTCTTGGCTGCCACTCCAAAACAGCAAAAGAAATAACCCATGTGGAAATTACATGTCCTACCCTGTGTTCTGTATTTTGAAACACTGAAGCAAATAGATGGTCTTGAAATCAAAACATCTGTAACACTTTTAATATTTTATTACCCTCCTGCAAGACTCTTAGTATAAATACCTTAAGTAAAGAATATAATATATAATAGCCCTATGTAAAGATGAAAATAAGAAGGGAAATAGCTTCTGTTGACCAATAAAGATACTTACAATACTACTAGTCTGGTAGTATTTTAGAGTTTATATAACTCTGCTAAGAATTAGAACTTTCACACACTTTCCTTTCTCTTTGTTATTTTCTCTTTCTTCCCCCCCCCCTTTTTTTTTTTTTTTTTTTTTTTTTTTTTTTTTTTTTTTTTTTTGTAAACATGTCTGTTTGTCCCGATTATTGAATGCATGGAGAACTTTCTGAGTGTGCTGAATTTTTTCTTTGAGTAGAGATGTTAAAGAAAAAGATTGACCCTGTTAGAGGTAAAAATCTAGGAGAGGTAATATTCCACCAACTGAATTAATAGGATGTATAGGAAGGGAGCAAAAGCATTTGATAGCATGGTGTTGATAGACCGGTACATGGCAGTTTGTGTCTGCAGAGAGCTGGAGTTAAATGTGTTTGCACACACAAAGAAAAAATGTGTGGCTACTGACAGTACCTTAAATGCTTGCTGTCTGCCACATATGCTGTGCAATGTACGTGCTGCTCTGTCATGTACTGAATGCATCCGAGAGTTACTGAGTAACGGGACTGGGAAAAATGTAATCCTTGCAGTAGTGGGTAGACAGGACAGAGGGACAGATTTTTCTTTTTAAAAAGTTACAATTGACCTCTTTTATTTTCTATTGATGTGTAGCTCTGGGTTTGTATCTTAAAACCATTTTTGGCTCCCAGATTGTGTGAAATTTAAGGCAGTTTTATAGTAGTAAATTACATGATGAAAAGGCAGTAAATGAGCAAATATGCATTTTTCTCTCTTTGATTTTAATTTCCTTTTATCTGACTGACTTCTCAAACGGAACTGATAATGGATAATACTATGAAGGAAGATCTACATTTTCCAGGTTTTGTTAAAAAAGACCAACTCACGAATGAGTAAAGTTTAAAATGAATATGTATGTTTACTTAATTAGTGATCTAATTTAAATGACTAGGGACACCATCGTAGCATGTAAATGCACTTAGAGTTAGTGTATGCATGCAAATATAGTCACAGCCTGCACTGGGCTGGCAGAGTGAGAACAGACACTGTTCCCCCTAAAAGAAGAGAGAGCAGTTCCCACTGTTGGATACCCAAACCTCTGGTTGGGACAACCCTTTGTTCTTTAGTCTGAAGCTAATCTGCTACACCCAGTAGCTGAGCAGTCAAGGTAAGATTTGGACTTAATTTATTTATCAGTTCCCACCAAAACTGTTTGTTTTCATGTTTAGAGAGCTTCTTGTAGCACACAAGCTGTCTGAATAACAATGAACCATCAAGTCTTTTGTTTACAAACACATTTGTTTGAAACATTTTGCATGACAGGTTACAGATTGTGACAATTACACTGGGTCAGAGACAAGAATGTCAGGTAATGCCAGTGCTTATGATGAAGCATGCTCTGATCTGATGGATGCATCTTGATTGAACATGTCATGTTGCATTTCATATGAAAACTTAAAAAAAAAAAAGTCTATGAAATGTTGTCTCTTGCCACAATTTTGAGCCACAAACATGCTCTAGTTGTTTCTCATACTGGTTTGTATTATATAAAACACTTGGCAGACCTGAGGGTTGTTACCTGAGTGGTGGCAGGTAATTACTCACTGTGATAAGCCCGCCCAGTGCCAGCACTGGGACAGGAGTCCCTCCTGTTCCTCTGGGCCATTTGCTACTGCTCCTGCCTTCTCTCTAGAGCAGAGATTTACTGTTGTGCTGGGCCATCGCTGCTAATGGCTTTTCTTAAAGTTTCTCATCTTTATATCACTTCACATCAGCTGGTTTCCATTTACTAGGTTCACTGGGGGGACTTCTGTGTGTCAAGCGCCCGGTGTATGTGCCTCAAATAATTCCAGTCCCACTTTCTGATGCAGAAAACCTTCTGATTGGTAATTTCTCATTTCTCTTTGTTGAAAGGCAAAGCCTTTCTATCCAGCACCCAGATCTTCTCATAGCAATTTGTAGTTGATTTCAGATGTTGATTTAATCTCTAATGTGAGATTACGCTTGAGATTTTAAATTTATGTTAAAAAAATCTAGATGTTTTGTATATCTTTGCTTTCTCTTCTCTTGTCTATAATGTTACTTCCTATTGAGCTCTTCCTTTCATCTAATACATTTCTGTTGAGATAGATGAATTCCTATAGCTACTTTTTTTTTTCTTTCTCCTTGACATGTGGTTTTCCTGATGTAGCTGATTCTGAACAATGCCTGCGCTGCTATTTTTCAAACCAGTTTTTGTGCTGTGATAGTGGTGCTATCCCACTTATGGCAACACCAAACAACAACTAAGAATCTGTTTTACCAACCTGATTATGTAGTTGTTAATCATTGCAGAATACTTCACATGTCTGTAAATGGCCTTGAGCAAATGGACGTCTTTAGGTGGAATTTCAATGAGTACTGTTTAGTCTTTTTGGCGTACTGTTATTTTTGCCATTCTAGTATTTCCGCGGTCTTCCAATTCAAGATTTTCCTTTTGGGGAATTTTCCTTCATGAGGTGCCATATTTCTTTGCTTGTCCTTTTGGTATTCATCTGTGTGTATATGCAGCCATAACTGTTGCAGCTGAAGTTAAATCATTGCTGATTGCTGTACACTGTTCTTCACACCAGCCTTCACTGCTTTTGACAGCGCCTTAAGTCTGCTCTTTAGTTTGTTCTAGATTTTGCTTGAAGAGTCGCATAGTAATGTGATCATTGTGGCTGCTGTTGATATGTATGGCATAGTATGCTCTTACATATTAGGAAGGTGATCTGAATCTTGCATTAGTAGAGAGATCCTTGGTCTGTTTTGTTGTTCTGCCATCTGGTGAGTCTCTGGTTTTTTGCATGTGTTATTTTAAGGGAAAACAATTGCCAAAGTAAGAATGGAAACTCAGCACAATTAGTGCTTGGTGTCTGTGATTGTGGCTTCCCAATGTTCTTTCCATCACCCAGCTGTCACTTCTAATTTAGCATTAAAGCCACCCATCAGAAGGAGTAAGCCATGCTGTGGTATTGCCAATGACATCTTAGAGCAATTGCAGAACCCACCATTGCTCTCAGTGCTATGTTGTTCTGTCTGAGCATAATGCCGTATGAATCACAACTCTAAGGAACTAGTCCTGAGTCTGATAGGTTTTTCCATTGACTAGCCATCTTATGTGTGTTCTGCTAAGATGGGTGCTTTAGCTAGGCCAAGACATATTTCTTCTTCAGCTTGAGACACTTGGCCATTTATTCTCTCTGTTGTTAAGATGTGAAGTTCATGTCTTTCATACACTGTGTTATTGCTGAGACTTTTAATGTCCAAAATATTTCTGCTTTATAGTAACAGGAAGGCGAACACCAAGCCTATCAAAATCAATAGATGTATTCTCTGCAGCACCATTGGGCTTTGGATTGTGGCAAAATTTGTTTATGGAATGTCCGTGCAGCAGTAGCAAAACTGTGGAGACAAGGAGAGTAACTGAATGAACTAGCATGGATGATGAAAGCCTGCCTGCATGTTTGCGTGAGCATGGGGTGCTTTTCAGATTGATTTGTGGAGCTGTTTGGGAAACTTTAGGAAACTAAACTGGGTAGCTGTGAATCCAGGTTCATAGATTCCCATACTAAACCAGTTTCTTTAAGGTTATCTTGTGCCTCTCTCTGTTTCTACATGGTACTGTGTAAGTTTATGCAATAGAGCTCCTAAAATGTTTCTTTTTGTTTATACACAGTCACATTTTATTATACTTAATAGGTGAAATAAGTAAACTCTGTGCATGGTGTAGCTCCGTTAATTTTGAATTACATAAGACAAAATTATATGAGAAGCATATCTGAAATAAAGTAATTCTTCTCCCCCATTCACCACCATATAATTTTTTAATGTATTTTTCCTTGTGCTTCAAGCATTTATGGCTATTTTCCAGGATGGTTTTGAAAGATGTTGGCTCTGTGATTGAATTGTTTGATTAAATGTTTGAATAATATCAGTCTTTTCAAATAAAATAAGCACATTCAGCTTGCCAGACTGTTTAGCCTTGAGTGGTTAACTCCTTAGTGTCAATCATGAAATGTGTTAAAAAATGGATGATACTACAGCTGAACTTAAGAAGCAGGGAAAAAGTAGCTAGGGCTCCGCATTGCAGTCAGAGGTGATGTCATTGTTGCATGGGCAACACTTGTCTTGCTGGTGGGATCCAGCCCGTGAGTAGGTACTGGGCTTGTGCATGCTTCTTAGGGCTCCTGCTAGCCCTGGATCAACTGGGTGAGAACGGCTAGGTGGTTTACTGGTGACTGTCCTTCAGTAGAAGGCTTTCATAGCTTCAGGGCATCTCACCATGTAACAAATGGTGATTAACTTCAGTTCAAAATCTCTTCACTGTCTGATACCGAAAAGACATTTATTTTTCAAGCAAATGCTCAGCATGAATTATGCAAGGATCTACACTTTGTGCGCCATGCTGCTAATACAAATTTATTTAAGTGAATATGTCTGCTGTAGGTACAGGTTATCTCATAGTTTATTAGTTGTAGACCAAATAATTGTTTGCTACTTTGCAGACTGTTTAGGGTATTATGTCAAGATCAAAGGCACAACAGAAATGAACTGTTTCTTCTGCACATGCCATTCCCTAAGGAACAGGCTGCGAACTGCAATACATCTCTTAAAGCTTAGCTTAAAATTACTTTTTCTGTAAGAAAAAATGAAAGGTGGTTTTAACTAAGTAACTTCTCCTAACTGTACACCGAGAGGTCAGATCAGCTCCAGGATTTGCTTAGGTCAGTAGTGATTCATAAGCAAGAAGTACCTGAAATGGGAAAGGGCTGAAAGCTGGAATGTGCTGGCAATTCCTTCAAACTCCATATTGGAAATCGTATTGCTACTTACCAAAAAACTAATCTTGGTCCCACTCTGATGCCTTTTTTTTGGAGATTAAACAGAGAAATGGGTGCAAACATGTAGAGGCCAATGACACAGGAGATGATAGATGAAAAACAAATATACAAACCCATTATGTTCTCAGCTTGGTTATGATATAGGACAGTCTAAGTCATCCATTTTATTTTTGTATCATCAGACACGTGACTGGCTGTTCTACTGCCAGAAAGCCAAGGGAATTTTTACTGTAGTCTTCAATAGCAATACAGTTAAGGACTACCATATATTACTGAATCACATACTATATGTGCTTCTTCATTCTTTTTTCTGTTACTAATGGAGTTATATCTCTTATTAAGCGTAGCAGTGGCTGAACTTTCTCACAAAGAAGATTTCTGCTTTTCTTCAGGCAATGTTTTATTTTCCCTTCTCATGTTCACTTGAAAGCCTGTCATCTGAAATCATTCTGTGCTTCAGGTTCTAGGAATCAGATGAAAGTGAAGAATGCTTTCATCCCTCATAGAGTTTAATCCCATACTACTCTGACTCGGTTGTTTTAAATGAATTCTTATAATTTTGCTGTTACACAAGTTGATCAGAAATTATATAAAGGAGAACAAAAGAAGTTTTTTATTTAATTTTTTATTTTGTTTTTGTGAACAAGATAAGTGATTGCCTTTGCAGAGTGAATATTTCCAGGAAATGCAATCTCTCTCCATTGACTTTAAAAGCAACCCTGAGTGTATGTATTTTTTTCTGTAAGAACAGTCATCTGCACAAACAAACAGCCCACCATGTAGCATCATTAAATTGACAGCCTGTATTAAACAGTAGCCAGCTGAATGCCACTGAAAGAGGCTGTATTAATCAGAGCATGTTTTCACCATTATCTAGAAGAAGATGCGGAGAAAGGAGCTCACGCAGTCACTGTGTCACATGGCTGGATTGTCTCTGCTTGCTCAGTGTAACAAAGGGAGCTAATTGCATTGTACAGCAGTAGATAACCAAAGTTCTGGATTTCATCACTCCTTGCAGTACTGGCAGGAAAATCAGTAACACAGGACACTGAAATTTGCCAATACCTGCTATAGATCTCCTTACTATTTCTTTTCCCTGTGTCTCAGAACTTCAGATTGTAATTATTTATGTATTTTTTTTTTTAGTTCTGCGTTAACTTGGGTACCCTTTGTACATGTATCATACTGTGATGAAAAACTTTAGGTAATGTGGATTTATTTCTCTACAGAATTTGAATAATGATATGAAGGTCAGCTCACTAAGGTACTTATAAAGAAGCAAATGCCAAGTAGTAAAAATATCAATAAGGGAAAATGCCAGATTTTAAACATAAAAAATTCTTAATGTGTTTGTGAATTCCCCTGTCAGGTAAGAAATACCCTATACCACAATATGGTAGTGTGGAACTTCCACAAGGGGGAATAAAAAGCTTATGATGCAGCGTAAAAAAAACTTGTAATATTTCACCGAATAGCTATGATGTTTTTTAATGTTGATGGTTTGCACTCTCATAAAAGCAGGCATCAGGGATTTCTGCTTGGGCAAGAGGACATCAGAGAACATTGGGGAAACAGTAGAGAATAATGGAATATTTGGTAGTTATTAACTGACATTAAAAAGATTCAGAGGAACTGGAATTAATTTTATATCTTGCTGTTTCAAAAGAAAGAAACCACAATAAAAAAAAAACCTTTGTAAGTAAAACAGTGAAACAGTAAGTATTTAATAAAACTCCTGAAATTTTCTACCTTGATTATTATCAGACACCTTTTAGGGACCACCTAAAAGCATTTTGCCAGCTTTTGCGCAAAATGACCTTTCAGAAGGTTACACAGCTTAAAAGAGTGGTGAGAGTGATAAAGAATGAAATTCCTTCTAGAGAGAGACACTGAACAGTTTGTCTTTCAGAGTACAAAACAGTAAATTTGAAATGGATTGTATAAGGGGAACTAGAGAAATTGTATCAGCTTCTGTGATAGAGCTGCCTCTGATATTGAACTAGGTTTAATGAGAAACAAGAGTTGCATTAGAAACAAAGCCAGTAATATATTGATAGGTAAGTGATAAAAGAGTTTCCTGACTAGAATGCATTAAATGAAAGATCTAAAACTGAAATATTTTAGTGCTGTAAGATACAAAGTGAATAGATGAATATTAAGGGTAGACTAAACAGAAGATGAACATGTCATATAAAGGATTAATTTATGAATTTCATTGCCCATATAAAGTGCAGTATCTTGAGAAGTAACAGAGATTATCTGAAATATTAAAATGGGATGTGGTTGGGTCTTGTAACTTTTTGTTATCTTGCTGTGATTATTTCACAGAAATGTCATGCCAGTCACAAATGTCCTATTTAGCAAGAGTTTCTCAGGGTTGAACTCGGCAATGTTTAATGATTGCTATCATGCTGTATTTTTACTATATAGATATTATTGTAGCCTCTGGTCAACAAACTTTTGTCTAGTCTAGATTTTTTTAATTGATCTTATTTTTTATAAAGCAACTTTCAATCTTTTATTTAGGTTTGAAATTCTACCAGTTCAATTTTTTGTTGTACCAGATATATACAGCTAAGCAATCATGCTTTCTTATATAAAGGAACCTTTATTACATCTTGTGCAAGCTGATTTAAAATTGTATTGTGTGATGCATGGACACAGCTTATTGCTTTGTTCTCAATTTCAATATCTATAAACAGTGCTACTATCAATAAAGTGCATATTTTCTAGTATGATCTTCTAGTATGATCTTCACATCCTACTAAACCATTTCGCTAGCAGCATATGACCTTTTTGCTAAATGCATTTGAGACAGGCAAGTATATGGATGGTGTGGGGCACACCATTGAATATACTTCACAGAAATAACGAATTACCAAGTCTGATGATGGCATCATTCCCCTTCATGGAGATATTTTTTGAGACCTTTCAATTTATTGGGGAATTTTCAGTGAGGAGAATTTGCTGTCTCTGCTATACGCAACATAAACTGGCTTTATGCACAAATACTTATTCTGCATGATGTTTCCTTCAGATGAACAATATTGAATAATAGTTAAAAAATGCTGACAAAGAGGGAAGAAGAAAGGAAAGGAAAAAAGATGAAACTTCTGAAATGTTTGGATTCATTAATGAATAAGAATAACAGAGCTTGTATGAATGCAAATTACTATGGTCAGCTTCTTATTTGTGATTTTCCATTTTTCATCACATCTGTCATTTTTTCACAAAGCACTGTTGCAGATGACTAGTCTGCACTGCTGGGATTGTGAGATACAACTAAGAACACAGGGTATAAAAGGATCACTCAAACATTTTATCTCGAGGACGACTGATTGCATTTTGGGGAGTTCTTTATGATGCAGTGAAATTAAATTGGAGCACATTTTCTGAAGCTTGTAGGGCTCTTGCTCTTGCTTTTCTGTCCGTGGAAAAGGCTGTGTGTGTGTCTTCTGCAAAGAGCTGATCCCATTATTTATAGTTCTTGATCATTGCTAAAGTGGAAATGAGTTTCCCTCCTATTTTTTCATTTCGATATAAGAAAAATTGTGTTAAGTATTTCTAGAATGAAGGTTTTAATGTTGTCCTGGCAGAGTATTATTAACTCTGTACCCTGACTGAATTTAAGTGCATCACTTTATTGTGTTCAGATCCACGGTGCTAGAAAGCTGTCTACCAGACTCTGGGCAGAGAGGCTCAAGCTTTCACTTTGGCTTGCTCTTGGTTTTGGGAAACTCATTAAAGGTCCCACTTCACAGAATCCCCAACTTGTAAATGGACATGACTTTTTACCTAGCTCACAGGATGTTTAGATGGAGCTTTGAAGATCTAATATGGTAGGCAAATTTTACAGAGTCTATTCTTATGTGTCACATTCTTCGTCTTTTGAAAGAATTGCATTATTCTTGTAGTTGTTGAATAATACAACCAGCCCTATTGACAATCTGCGTGATTGAGGGTGGGATGACTTACTTATCTGTACAGCAGATCTACGAAGCCTGTATTGATTTTTTTCCTTCCTTTTAGTTTTACAATATGAATGGCAGTTCTGTCTTGGAAAAGTTCCTATCACTTTCGTTAAGACAGATTGTCTGGTATTCTGCTGAGGAGAGCTTTAGAATTCAACTTGTGTGCTTAGAAAAAAAGAATTGCTTTTGCCCAAGAGTTTGTATGCAATGTGCAGTAATAAAACAGAGTGTAGTATATGGGAAAGTTTCAGCAAAGAGCTCTTTAGATTGAATATTAGATCTGGAAACAAGATGGTGCTAGTAACTCTCCTACTTTTTTTCATAGAGCCCTTAAAATCTGTTTTATGCAGGTGGAATTTCAATTTTAGCTGTGATTTGTCAATATGCTTCAGTAAGCCATAGCCACTAGGTCTGCAGTAGTCCAGTCTGCTGTATCCTGGACACATGACCCTTATGTATACATGAAAAAACTTTTCATCACATGATCATTAATCTCCCTGAAGTTACTAGCCTTGGGAGTGGAGGTGATCTGCAAGTCTGTCATGGCTTCAACATTTTGCATATGCTTTTGGACACGTTAAGGTCTTTAGCTGTACAGAAGGAGGGATGGAACCAGCAACTAAATCTGATTCTGGAACTGAATGTATTCAGCTGGCAGCAAAAGGACTGGATTGTGACCCATGCCACTTGTGCTTTTTTTTATTCAGTAGTTTTCTAATGTGACTGTTTGGTGCAGGAGATAACAGACTTGAGTGCCTTTAGGATGAAGATAGCCTAGAACCTAGTCTTTTGCATCCTGGGTAAATGCTATGACTACAAGTCTTTCATGAAAAAAGATTATTCAAAAAGACTACTTAGACTCACCAACTTAGAGATATTCTTAGTTACTAACTGAGCTTGCACTGGAGATTACATCTCGTCCTGGTCCAGCCAATACCCTTACTACTGTTTGTTCTGGGTTGATCCACCCTCATATTTGCTTCCGACCCTACTGACTACTACTCCCATCTAGTATGGATAGTCTCGTTGGGCTGTCTCTGTAGTTAATGTAGAAAGAGAGTCTTCTCCATATGTGTAGAGTAGCTGCATTAGGTTTCTGTGCTAAATTACCTTTCAGGTACAGCAGATTTCTCATTGCTGTCTGTAGAGTGAGCCTGGGAAGATTTGACCTCAGTAGGACCAAATGAGTCTTTGTGAAAACCTCTGCCACTCACTTTCCTTGGGTGTTAAAAAGAGTGTTCTTGACTTTTAAGTGATATTGGTAGAAGGTGGCCCTGGATCTCCACTGGATGAGATATCTAGTGTGCAGCCATGGCTCAGGTTTCTGTCTTCCTGGGGCTGAGAAGAATTCTGCCACATTCCTGTTCTTGGGCTTTTGCTTAACATGAAGGCATGACTCTTTGTGGGTCATCCTTAGACCCAAGCAGTTCTGTTGTCTGACTTCTTAGACACACAAAGCCTGGCTTTTTTTAGATCTGCCTGTTAGAGATGAATGCCTAGTTTTATATGTTACGGACCTTAAGCTAATGGTTTGGAGGGTATATTCCCAACTTGTACCCCAGGGAAAGCAGATTTAGGAATTATTGACTGTCTTGCTAATGTGGAAAGGATTCCATAGAGAGTAGGAAAACTAGGTTCTCAATTCCATATTGAAATCTTGTTCTCTGATTCCTTCATTATGTTCTTAGATGTCTCTCAATTTTACCTGTTTTAATTGATTTTGTTTGTGCCAGATGAGTTTCTCAATACTTTAGATCTCACATTATCTTACAAACTCTGTGACTCTAAATTGCAGCATAATCTAAATCTGAGATTCTTGGGATCTTCTGTTCTTGTGGAGAGAGAAAAAAAAAAAAGTAGAAAACTGGTAGGAATGAGAGGTAAAGTTTGTGAACTCATAACAAACAATTTTACTCCAAAGATTAAAGATCATTTAATTTATTTGATTCTTACATGGATTTATCAGAGCAGTATGTGAACTGATTACAGCATTGCTTAAGACGTCAGATAACAAGGTGAAGTATAACATGTTGAATAGAGTTTTTTTCAGACCAAAGCAATACTGTTTACGAAATCATTGGCAACATCTTATCACACTAAAACAGACAGACTTCTTACATTTAGTGTTGAGAGGCAGCTAAAATTCAATGTGTACAGAATCTTTAAATGGTATTGAAACAGCTGGTCTGCAGAAAACCTAAATAGTATTGAACATTAATATCTTCCACACACATTCATTTTCTGAAACAGAAACAGTTGTAACTGGGAGAAAAAATAGTTTTCCTTTAATTTCTATGTCTTTGTAATGCGATGGGATTTACTTTGTAGAATTTGTGAAATCCTTGGCATTCCCCTGAATTCCAAAGTTTTTGATAACTCCCTACTACTTTAGTATAATTTTTGAAACAAACAGTAGTATAAATGATGGGTTTAGATACACAGTAAATTAAACAGTGCCAGGCCCATGTTCTGTTTCTGAAACCAATTAGTGCAGTCTTAGACATAACTAACTCTGAACTCTATTCTCTTCCAAAACTGGGCTGCTTTAGGAAGAGC
>NW_009609947.1:47650-52664 GCF_000690535.1 Cariama cristata
AAAGGAGGTGATCCTTCCTCTCTGCTCAACACCGGTGAGGCCACATCTGGAGTGCTGGATCTAGTCATTAGCTTCCCAGTACAACAGAGACATAAACATACTGGAGAAAGCCCAGCAAAGGGCCACTAAGATGATGGAGGGATGGATACATCTCACATACATGACAGCTGAGGCTGTTTGTCTTGGAGAAGAGAAAGCTTGGGGGGATCTGGGGAAGTAAAGGTGAAAGCGCCAAACTCTTCCTAGTGGTGTGCCCAGTGACAGGACAAGGGGCAATAAGCACAAATTGAAACACAGGAAATTCTGTTTATACTTAAGAAAGAAACTTTTTACTGTGAGATTGGTCAAATACTGGAATAGGTTACCTAGAGAGATTGTGGAATCTCCTTCCTTGGAGATACTCAAAATCTGAGTGGACACAGCCCTGAGCATCCTGCTCCAGCTGACCCTGCTCTGACCTAGGTGGTCGGACTACATGATCTCCAGAGGACCCTTCCCACCTCAGCAGTTCTATGGAGACAGAGTGGTCACTTTCAAATTGCCTACTGGGAATTGTCTCAGGTCTGAGCTAATACCTGAATCACACCTAGGAATATTTTGGAAGAGTGTAATTGATCTGAGCCAAACCACAGCTGGGATCATTCTAATCTGGAGAGATGTTGAGAGAAAATACAGAATATCTGCAGGTGTCTGTGATATTAAAAACTTTCAGGTACTTGACTGATATATCTGGTTCCTTATCTCAAAATTTAGCTAAACTAATTGCCACTTTAATTGCCTCATGTCGGATTGGTATGTTACATTTTTATTATTGCCTACCTTTTTTATATGAGAAGAAAACAATTTCCAGTAGAAAACAATTTCCAGTACAGAGCAGCTGAGATTTTTATTTAACCTATTTCGTGCTGTTATGTGGCCCTGGCAACATCCTTAAGCACTTTTCCTTTCTATATGCCACTTTGTAACCCAAACTATTACGGCCTTTTAGTACAGATTTAGACACACTGCAGTGTTTTGTCGTGTTTTGTAAGTATTCTTGATGCCTCATGAAATAAACATCACTGATGATCTAAGTGCTCCCTTCCATTCCTGTAATCAAAAAGAGATATTCAGATGCTATGACAATGAAGATATAAACCTCCTAAACCAGGCAGATCCATGCTGTTATCGTTGCAGGAAAAATGTGCTGTATGTCTTTATCTGTGATTATCAGCTTTTTGTGAGGCCGATAGCAGTGTTGCTGTTTCATATAGCTGTGTTTCTGTATAATACTAATCCATATTAGGTGACTTCTGTGAAATAGGTGTAAATTAAATAGTCACGATCTGGAGAGGAGGAACAAAAAGCACACCATAGGTGATCACTTTAGGCCTATATGCACATGCAAAAAGAAAAAGCAAAACAGCCGTGTGATCTGTTCCCTCACCAAAAAAACCCCAAACAAACCACAAAACCTACTGAGAACCGAAGTCCTAATCATCAGTGGAGCATGGCCACAAACGCCTCGTAAGAGAGAGATACCTCAGGGTATTAGGACTGAACTCTCTCTCCTTGATATGCTTTCATTTACTTAGTCTTTTCTTGTGGTTTCACTATTTTTATATCTTTTCCTGTTGACTTACAGAAGCATCGCCCAAGCACGAGCAGAGTACAGATAGAAACATTTTCAAGCATTTTACTTCATTCTTTTTCCATTTTTTTTGTGATACTAAGAGCAAAGTAAAGCCTGTCCCAGTGTACCTCTGCCTCTGTTAGGTGATTTTCTTTTTACCAGAGGAATCTGCCTCCTTTCGTGTCAAGGAGAGAAGTTACCATAGCCCAAAACAGCCATTCTATGTGCAGAAAGGGAATGTGCTATGTCTCGATCCCCTTTTATCACTGCAGATTTGAGAATCAGCAGGTCTTTCCAGCACCCGCAGAAGTATCCTGCCAACCTCCGTTCTCATAGGAAATATGTCTCCGGCAATGGTTCTGAGGCAATTCACCTTTCTGCTCCCTACCATAGAACTCTGATAACAGAGCCATAGTCCAGCTCACCAATTGCATTATTTTTATGTAAAATCCCTGAGATTGCCTCGAACAAGTCAAATGTGTGATGCAAAGTGACTGTATACAGATAAAGAGATTCTGAGAAGGCATTGCCCACAGGATGTGTAAAGTACCTGACATTTTTACAGTAACTGAAAACTCCAACAGCTATTCATTGGGGATAAAGGTATTAATCCAGTATTAAATAGATAATCCAATCTTTCAGTCACAGTGTCTTCCCTGATCGATAGGATTTTCAAGTGTAATTGTTTGGTATCTACCTGTCCGTTCACTTTTGTAACTGAGAAGCAAGAGGAGCAATTTACCTTACTGATACTATTTTTTTCAAGCCTAAACCTACAGTGAATGCTTTGCTCTTTAAAAGAGCATCAGAAAAGTGGTATCTTGGTTTAAGATTTCAATCCAGTCTTCACTGTGTGAATGCCTGAATATATATGTACATTGTGCCCTGTATGTGATGTGATCTAGCTGCTTCATCATAAAATGAATTTCTGTGGTGGCTGTTGTTGTGCCTGTGGGCAATAAAAATAATCTGAAGGTAACATTGCTTGAAATCTGTAAAACACAGCAAAAGGTCAATCTTGTTTATTTGTTCATTATCTATTTCTTTTTGTTTGTTTGTTTAATAATCCATGGACAAATTAATATAACCGAGAAAAGAAAACTTTAAACACATCAGAATATTTTTTTTTCCTATGATACATTAGGAATATATACTTTAAAACACCAGACTTATTTCTGTTTGCATAACTAATGTTGTATATCTCTCTAAATGGGATACTCCTGTACACAGAGTGCTAAGCACTTAGTATTTTAACCACATTCTGTCATTGCTTCAGATAATGGGGAGCTAATTGTTGGTTCAAGTCACAACAACTTGTGAATATTTTATGCCTTTGTTAGGTAATAATGATATTAATCTTGTGTTTTGAACAAAAGTAATTCTTAGAGATCTCTGGTCTTCTGTGATCTTCAGTGTTTGCATGTGTATGCTTTTCTTTTGGTAGCTCCTTGGAAAGATTTGAAACAATTACAGCAGAGAATGAAAATGCAATTAATATTCTGAAGTTACAGGAAATAGATGTTAAGGTGTATAATGGCAGATAAAATATTTCAGTTGATACAGAATTTAAAAGGTGGTAACAGGAAGGCTATTCCAACCCATATTGGATCTATTCCCTGTTTCTATCCATTTTCAGGGTGTACTAAGGACTTTATCCTGCTGTTTTTTTTCCCAGATGATTAATTTAGGCCAAGAACCTACCTGTGTGAAGTAGGACTCAAGGGAGATTCTGCTTTATACTGGAAAAGTCCTGTCAAGTTGCTCCCCAACTCTGGTGAGCTGTCAAGCAACCCAAGGTCCCTCACACACTTCTGAGCAGCACTGGAGCTGCCACCACTTCGGCGTGCCCGAGCAGCTGCAGTACTCTCGGCAGAGATAGCAGTGCCTATATTGCAGGGAAAGTGGGCTCCATAGGAAAGGCAGGAAATTCAGCAATTGTTTTTACGTTCTTTAAATGGAGGAAAAGCCATTTCTGCATTATTTTGTGAGAACTTTTGGGACTGGTAGCCTGGGATTGCATTGTTCTAGGCATTATATGAGCATAGAACAAAGATTTTGCTTGTCCCTACAAGATTCATATAATGCAGTCATCATCCTCGTTTGGAAAGAATTAAGTTCATTCTCTGAATCTGTAAATGAAATATTTACTATTTAGGAAATATTTATATAGACAAAGATAAATTGATATTGGTTAGAAAAACAAGTGATCATCTTTGGAAACAAGAGACATCAACTTGAACAAATGGATGTTCTAGTACTTTTCTTCAGAAGTCAGTATCCTTTTAAAGACCAATTTATTAACAGT
This sequence comes from Cariama cristata, assembly GCF_000690535.1. Lineage (NCBI taxonomy): Eukaryota > Metazoa > Chordata > Aves > Cariamiformes > Cariamidae > Cariama > Cariama cristata. The sequence continues at coordinate 51,568 of NW_009609947.1, forward strand.
AGTTTTTGATGTATAAAAAATAGTCATGTCATTTAAATTATGCTTATTAGAACAAAGTACCTCGTGCCTTGATGAGCTTGGATTAGGTAAATTGCTTGGATTTAATCCAGTTGAGAAAAAAGATAATTAGAGTGGAGGAAGCAGCCAGAAGTCTTGGCAGAACTTATCTTGGTGTGAGCTGTTAAGGAAACAAATGTTTTTAGCAAAACAGGTAGGAAACATGGGGAAGCTGCTACATCTGGATGGCCTGGGAACAGATGTGGCCCCACAGCTTTCATCCTCATGACTTCAGACGGAGGAGCAGCCCCTGTGTTTTTCATTGGAGACCCTGCCACCTGCATTTCTGTCACCTCAAGATGCAGGCGTTATGATGGGCTTTGCATGGAGCCAGGCCTGAGAGCAAGCAGAGGCGGAAGCAGTGCAGAATGCTGTCTGCTTTGTGAGTTCGACTGCAGACTGGGGTACTTCAACCAATTGACCCTGCGCTGATTTTCAGAGTCAAATTAGGCTGTTGTTGTTGGTTAGGTGTTGTATGAGTTGATTAGGTGTTGTATGAGTTGATAGGTGTTCTATGACTTGGGGCTCACTTCTGTCTGTCTGGGTGGTTTAAAGCCTGGATCTGTTGTGTTTCTGACCAAGCTGTAAACTCATCTCTTGCAAACTGGTAAGAAGAGTGGGCTCAGTGGTGTGTGGTTATACTAAACAGTTTGATGTTTGTAGCATTTGGCATATCGGTAACCTAGGGGATATGTAAGCCCAGACACAGCCATACATTACGGCCATATATTTCTAATACTAAGAAAAAACTGAAAAAGTAGACTTGCATGTAAATTAACGGCATATGAGCAACAAAATAGTTTTAAGATGAGAATTAATTCAATGAATTCTTCGTCAAAATTACTGTAGTAATTTGACCTGTTTCCCTTCATGGGAGGAATAGGGGAATGAGATCTTATAACTAGCACTGTACTTTAAATGACCTCTCAGATTGATAGTACGCACGCAGCTTCACCTGTGTTGTACAGATCTATCGGAATTCTCTCAAGCCAGACATCCTAGGTTTGACTTTTTTTCCCTATCCATTACATAGAATCATA
>NW_009609948.1:0-23234 GCF_000690535.1 Cariama cristata
CAACCAAACCATTCTATGATTCTATGGCTACTATTGGCACTACGCACTGTACACTGTACAATACATTTAGGTAACCGTGTCCCAAGCAGGTAGCACACAGAAGCATGGCTTTTTGGCAAAACCATGTACTATCCGATATTCTAATATGTACCTTGACCTCCTAGGTTTTGGAACTCCACTGGGATGCTAAGTTGCTGTTGTAAAGAGAACGCTGTGGTTCAATATAGTTGTGGAAGTGCAAAATCAGCAGAAGGACAGCAAGAACCAGAAACAACAGTGTTAAATCCTCTAGAACTATGCAGAAAACTCAAGCCCTGCAGGTGACCCATGTACTAAGAGGTTCACACAATCTTATTTGGCCCACTGAGCTCACTTGTAAAATATATTACTAGAAGCTTTCCCAATGTGCAAAGGAAGAGGGGAGCCATTTGGATTCCTCAGGCTTGTTGTAATAAAAGTGAGAGCAATACAAAGGAATAGGAATAAAACCATGCTGATATCAACACTTATGAAGTTTGGGAAAGGTTAAGAGCATTGTGAATGTACCACAATAACATGCCTTCCAGATCTTCAATGCAGATCCACCACTTGGACTCCAAAACAGGAAAGGACAAAGATTTCAAGGTTTTAGTATCAGGTGATTCCAAAAGAATCTGTATACCGTATACCATACCTCAGTTTGGCAGAGAACAAGGAAGCTGCACAGGATAATGTGTTCCCAAGGCTGGAAAGAAATGGTAGGAGCAGAGATCCCCATGTGGAGGATGGCAGCAAGCAGCAGTTCAGTGATGCCTGGTGACATGCTGTGGAAAGAGCTGACCGCCTGGCCAGTGAAGCTCTGGTACGGGATGTCTTGCCTGGCAAACAAAGTGGAAGTACAGAATGATGTACCGTTGTGTCCCCTGCAGCCCCATGATCTCTCCCTGAGGAGGATTGTCAAGATCTCTGCTTCCCATGGCCAGCACTTAAACATGAGTGAGGGGAAAAGGTTCCCAATATATGGCCTGTTACCACCTTGGTAGGTGACATTAAGGATCATGGCTTCGGACAAAGATGGCATTCAGGGACTGTTTTTGCTCTAACTTGTATTTTGATCTGGTAATTTCATTACCCTTTTCATTACACAGATTACCCTGGCAGCTTCCTGAAATTAACTCAAAGTTGCTTAGCAGGTTGTGAGGATGTTTCAGGACTGCTTTGAAGAACAATTTAGATGAATTTTTGTCTAGCTTTTCTGAAGGTGTGAGACAGAACTCTGTCTCTGGTCATTAAAAGAATTATACTGACAGCTAGTAATACTTTATTGAAACCTCTGATTTATAAGAAGAGGTTTTATTTAAAATACTCTTTGCAAGGTTCAGAGGGTTGATTAAATCCCAAATAAAAATTAAATTCACATATGTTTCATTTTATTTTTTAATCAAAATAACAAATGGCTTTGGATCATTTAAATAACAGATGGATTATGTAAATAGCAGGTTACTTTTTAGAATTCAAATAACTATTGACTTTGGCCATCTATTGAGTGTGCAAGCTCTTAGGGTTCTGTGGCAAGTACAGTTTTACCATTTTGGAAGAGAAATCAAAGTTGTTGGAAAAAGTGATTTCTTTTGCTTTTCCTCTGATTTCACTATCATGATCCTAGACAAAGAAGTTACTTAAGGTACTGGACTGGGAATGGTGAGAACTGTGTTTCCAACTGCAAACAGCTCCCTGAATTCCTTGGACAGATCGCTTTTTCAAGCCAAAGGAGTACAAAAGAATATCTGTAGAAAAACATGCTGGGAATAGCATGATGCACTTGACAGATACTGACCTTCAGTGGTCAGTAGTGGGAGTGAGGTGTTCAAGGGTCTGGGGTCTTTGAAACACAGCCTCTGAAAATGGTAAATGTTTGTCTTATGATGATTATCTTCTTTCTTCTGTGTGCCTGGAAGATGAGATGTCACTTGGGAGGATTTTTGAGAAAGGGTCAGCCCCTGGTTATTTACATCCTTTCCATAGCTGAAGAAGCTGATGAGAAAGGAGAGGTCAGACGAGACTTGAGTGCCTTACCATAAGCAGACAGAGATTGCTCTTGTATTGCCAGGACTGCCTGGGAGAGTTCTAGGTCTGTCTGCTCTCCCAGTGCTCGTCTATCTGTCTTCTACCCTCTTGTCTGTTCAACCACAGGTCAGTGCCCATTGACCCCATGATACCTTCTTGGACAGATGGTCCCTAAGTTTTGACTGGCAGTACAGTCTGCTTTCTTCTCCTTAGCAAATGGGGAACCTGAAAGAGTTGGGGATTACGTCATCACCCCTGTCTTCTCCTCAACACCATCCAAAGGGGTGACTCACAGTTGCAGAATAAAAGCAGTTTGTTTCAGGCTGCTCCAGAGGTGAAAGCTGGTAATAATCATGCCTGTCTTTTTCCAATAGGAAATCTTGAAACATTTTTGAGAGGAGACCAGGTGGCCAGGCTGTTTCTCTCTAGTGTGGATGCAGGGGCATGCCACAGGCTGCCCAGGAGCTGAGTCAGAGCAGAATTTGGGTGTGATTAGTCCCAGCCCAATACAGCATTGGCAAGGGGACAGGCATCTCTGTCAAGGGGCACTGAGACTCCCATCTGTTGACCTGACAAGTAGTCACATGAGGTGTGCTGCCTTCTGGGAGCTAAAGTCCGAGACATTGCCAAGAGGGTGCCACAACTTGTCAAGAGCACAGACTATTAGTCACTGCTTCTCCACGTGGGTGTGAATGACACTGCAAGCCAGAACCTGGGCAGAATCAAGGAAGACTATAGAGCCCTGGGGGTGCAAGTGAAAAATCTTGGTGTCCAGATTATTTTTTCCTCCATTTTACTAGTCAGAGGAAAGGGGGCAGCCAGAAATAGATGTATACTGCAAATCAACTTCTGGCTTCATGACTCATGACATCGTGAGGTCTTTGGCTTTTATGGTAACAAGACATTCTTTGATGACTATAACTTATTAGAGAGGGATGGAATCCACCTGTTGAGAAGAGGCAAGAGAATCTTTGGCAGCAGGCTGGCCAACTTGATGAGGCGGGCTTTGATCTGAAAGACTCAGGGGGTGGGGTCCAAAGTGGCAATGCTCACACCATTGCATCCAATAAGCCAGGCCAACCGGAACAGCGACAAATGTTCCTTATCTGTCTCCCAAGATGAAAACCAGAAGGCCAGCCACCTCAAGGATGTGTATGGCTATGATGGATCCTCTTCCATTCCCCCAGGAAACCTCCATGCTTGATTATCTCTCTGAAATGCCTGTACACCAATGCACACAGCATGGGGAATAAACAGGAAGAATTAATGATCTGTGTGAGATTGCAGGGCCATGAGCTCATTGCAATTACAGAAGCATGGTGGGATAGCTTGCATGACTGGAATGCTGTCATGGATAGCCACGTACTCTTTAGGAGGGCCAGACCAGGAAGGCAAGGTGGTTGAGTTGCTCTGATAGCTTTCTGCAATGGTATGACTGGCTGGGTAGATGAGGGGAGAGCAGTGGATGTGGTCTACCTTGATTTCAGCAGGGCTTTTGACTCTATATTCCAAAACATCCTCATAGGTAAGGTCAGGAAGTGCGGGCTGGATGAGTGGACAGTGTGGTGGATTGAGAGCTGGCTGGATGGCAGAGCTCAGAGGGTCGTGATCAGCAGTGCAGAGTCTAGTTGGAGGCCTGTAGCTAGCAGTGTTCCCTGCGGGTCAGTACTGGGTCCGGTCTTGTTCAACCTATTCACCAATGACCTGGATGAAGGGATGAAGTGTACCCTTAGCAAGTTCAGTGATGATACAAAACTGGGAGGAATGGCTGATACACCGGAAGGCTGCGCTGCCATTCAGTGAGACCTGGACAGGCTAGAGAGTTGGGCGGAGAGGAATCTAATGAAATTCAACAAAGGCAAGGGTCCTGCACGTAGGGAGGAATAACCCCATGGGCCTGTACAGACTGGAGGTTTATCTGATGGAGAGCAGCCCGGTGGAGAAGGACCTGGGAGTCCTGATGCACAACAAGTTGACCATGAGCCAGCAATGTGCCCTGGTGGCCAAGAAGGCCAATGGTATCTTGGGGTGCACTAGGAAGAGTATGACCAGTAGGTTGAGGGAGTTTATCTTCCCCCTCTACTCTGCCCTGGTGAGGCCACATCTGAAGTACTGTGTCCAGTTCCAGACTCCACAGTTCAAAAAAGACAAGGAACTGCTGGAGAGAGTCCAGCAGAGGGCAACAAAGATGATGAGAGGACTGGAGCATCTCCCTTATGAGGAAAGGCCAAGGGAACTGGGTCTGTTCAACCTGGAGGAGAGAAGATAAGATTGGGAGGAAATATAATCAATGCTTATAAATACCTTAAGGGTGGATATCAAGAGGATGGGGCCAGACTCTTTTCAGTGCTGCCCAGCGACAGCTTAAGGAGCAACAGGCACAAACTGAAACATAGAAAGTTTTAACTTAATATGAGGAAGAACTTCTATACTTTGAGGGTGGCAGAGCGCTGGAACAGGCTGCCCAGAGAGGTTGTGGAGTCTCCTTCTCTGGAGATATTCAAAACTCGCCTGGACGTGTTCCTGTGCAACCTGTTGTAGGTGAACATGCTTTGGCAGGAGGATTGGACTGGATGATCTCCAGAGCTTCGTTTCAACCCTGACCATTCTGTGATTCTGTGATCACATCTGTCTGTGCAGACTGCATGGGCATGGTGGGAGCTGAGGGCTCTTTGGGTCTGTGGGGCTGGGACCTGAGGGGAATAACAGCACCAGCAGCTCAGGGCCTGGCAGCCAGGCCCATGCCACTGCCTCAGCCAGGAGCAGGGCAGCTGGCAGAACTGGGGCAGCTCCAGCCACAGGCATCAGGCACGTCCCAGGTGAGGGAGATGGGCCCAGGCTGGGCCGGGGTGTGGGCCCATGGCAGGGTCTGGCTCAGCAGAGCCCATGGGTGGGCAGGGAGGTGGGCCCTGCCGTGGTGTCACTGGGGCAGAGGCTGATTGCCCTGGAGGCTGGGATGGGGTCCTGGGCTGTGGGCTGGCAGGAGGAGCTGCAGGGGGCTGGACAGCATCAGACAGGCCCACTGGTGCCCTTCAGGCCCTGACACAGACACTAACATGTTGAACTCCTCCCTTGAGTGAAAGGATCAATTTTACATGCTTCAAATGTCAATGCAGATGTGAATATCAGTAGTGTGAACTTGTTGGCTTCTCAGTCCTATTTTGTGCCTGCTGCTGAGCTGCCTAGAAGCTGGGTGAAGCTGAGTTTCCTGTATGATCACACAGGTCCAGGTGAGAAGGCTTTACAAAATCTTGATGAGCTTGACATTTCTGCGACGGCAGAACTACAAACATACTAACCCTGTGTAGTGCAGAAGCTGAGGGTTTAGGAGGTAGCAGAATGTGGGTTTCTTTCCTGGTGCCAGGAAGAACACAATAGATCTTTCACTTTGCATTAACACTCCCTCAAAGCTTGTTGAAGTGGATGGAGAATCTCCAACTGATTGCAGCAGGCATTGTTCGATTTCTATTTTATTTCTCTTGTAAAGCATCAGAACTTAAGCTTTCTGCTCAGTCTGTCTTCCAGTGGGAGGACGCGGGTGGTCTGGCAAGATCAGATGAAGTTAGGAGGGTCTGTGCTGCAGTCCAAACCTTTAGCACAACTATGGAAAATACTTCCTGCCATGTCCCACTGAGAATGAGGGAAAGGTGACTCAGATTCGCTGATTCTCAGTGTGAATGAAGGTATACACAATACCAGGTCTGTAGGTAAACAGAGACTTTCATTTAATAGGTGGGCTCGTTAGTAATTGGGTAGCAGAAATGCTTATAGATCACCACGTGTGTGTGGTTTCTACCTTACTTTACTTACTAGGAGAGAAGAGCAAAAGAATGAAAACAAAGAGAGGAGGACAGAGAAAGAGAGCAAAAGGGAGAGAGGGATCACTGGTCCAGATTCCAGCATTGGTCCAGCCAACAGGGGAACCTCTGGTCTGCAGGAGTGCTTGTCCAGAAGTTCTGCAGTCCCGAAGTCCCAAAAGGTCCCGAAGGAGAGAGGTAGTGGAGAGGGAACTCATACTCCCCAAAACTATTTGCCATCCCCTTTTATGCTCATCCTTCAATGTGGGCTGCCTCCTTGGAAAGTTTTGTTTCTGGACCGAACTCAGCATTCTTCTGCTATTGGTTAATTATATTAAATTAGCCTCACTTGCTGTATAAATTAGCATGCATGATCCTTACAAGCATGGGGGAGCAACTCTTTTTGGTCTTGAATTGAGTTGATGGTCATGATGCCCCCCTGATGCGTTTACCTTTCACCCAGTTACCACAGATTTTCACTGTCTTTGCTGCTTCTTGGGCAATTATCCAACCTTTGACGGGCTGTTCCCTCTTTCAAGGATATACTAAGTAAAGTTTTATTTGATCACTCACGAGTGTTTGAGACTTTTCTTGGAGAAGATTAGGGGAGTCATCATCCCTCCCTTGCTTTTACCAAGTTCTGTCTTTGCTGTTCCACGTCCCCCACTGAACAAACAATCCCTTCTTCGGATAGATTTATGGGTTGGCAAAAGATAGAGTTTGTTTAGCTTTCCACTTGATCTCCTACACTTCCCCCCCCCCCCCCCCCCCTTTCTTTTTTCTCTCCTCCAGCACTCGCTGTTGCTGTAGAGTTGTAGCCTTCACAGCTTCCATTGTATAACATGGTGGAGAGTTCTAATATAAAACAAGAAAGGGCATCTGCAATAAATGAAGATGTTCCAATGATAAGTCTGTCAAAGTAATTGGTCATATCTATTTGAATAATACAATCAGCAGAAGTGAATCCTAAAGTAAAGAAATCAAATAGTTGATAAAGAGTGAAATGTGGACAATTCAGTTCTGGGTCTTCTATTTTCCTTGTATCCAGTGACTTCCCCAGAATACCTTCAAGGCAGATGACTCTGAAGAGCTATTGACAAATTTAAGAATTAAATTTTATATGGTGTGGAAGGAATGTTTCCCCTTAAATGTCAGTCTCTGAACAGCAGAACAGCTTGTCTACTCAGGTCCATTGTCCAGCCAGCCAGCCAGCATCTTTTTCTCTCTGTTGAGAGTGTGATTTCCTCCCTCTCCTCCAAGTGGTGGTTATACAGTATGACAGATTCACTGCCAGAATCTCCAGGCAGTAAGGTGTAGTATGCCCTGGGGAGATGTGAAAGCTTTCAGTCTCCAGGACTATGAGCTCACCTCCTGCCACCTCTTGGTATAGAGCATAAATTTGCTGCTTAGAAGGCAGGTAGAGAGCGCCATAATATAGTGTAGGTATCTCCTAAGCGAACAAATAAACCAGCAACCAAGGTGGTGTCTTTGCAAACATATTTGCATTATGTGTTTAAGAACTGGAAATAACCATCTGTAGATAAAGTGTGATGTCAGGGAGAGGCCTGGAACTACAGAGGATTGGCTGTAGGGAGGAAATACTTTGCATTTGCTGGTTCTGTTCTTCTTGTTGCTGGCTGAAGGAAAAAAATACCTGTGATCTCATGGAAGATGTTCGAAATACCTGTGGGATTGATTCCGTGGTTGGAATGCAGGTATGACGTTCCTGAAGAAAATAGTTCTTTCCAAGGAAATCAGAGCAATACTTCATTCTCAAGAGTGGATTTGGTATGCCACTCAATATCTAGAAACTATTTTGGAGTGTTTATGAGATCTTTGCTCCTCTGTAAACAAGATATATTTTTTTTTATGGCATATGGCTATTGATGCAATGGCAGATCAACAGTGGCAAATTCGAAAGGATTTCAGCTTGTGAATGAAGATGAAAGACTTTCCCCTGCTTTGTTGAATGTCAAGTGAAAATGGCAGAGGTTTCCATAAAAGGAGGAAAAAGTGCTGCTTCTGGTTGTTGAGCACAATCTCTGCTGTCAGTGGGATTACTTTTGCAAGCAAGATGTTCAGGGTTTAGCTTTCATGCTGTGGTCTGCTGGTCACATTCACGTGGCTTTTGCCAAAGCATCTGGCTCTGATAGCCAACATTCATCCTAGCATTCCAGCAAGGAAAATCAAGGGTATGCTGAGATACTGGTGAGACTTTGAATGGAGATCCAACCAATACAGATTTCCATACTGGTGCCATGCTCCTCTATGAAAGAGCCCACCTATCCAGTCAATAAGTTGGATCTCCTACTGTGATCCCAGCCTATTTCCTGGGCTATGGTTTCATGCTGTGCTCCATGTAATGTCATAGCATTCTTACATTCCTGCAAGACTAACACCTTCTGTTAATTTCCTTCTGCTGAAGTGTTATCGTGTTTTCTAAAAGTGTTCACTTACTTGCCCGCTACCAAGTAAAATCCTTTGAGTGCGATGGATCATACTGGGTCAAAAAGCCTGTCCAAAAAAAGCAGTCCTGGCTTAAGGTCAAGGGTCTGGCGTACAGTATTAACAGAAGGTAAAGGTAGAAAAGAGCAGAAAGTGAAAAGAACTTGATCAAATATGGTTCTTTCATATAAAGTGTCATACTTCTACATTGTGCCTTGGAAAGTACAGAGAAAAAAGTTGCCAGTTGCTTTAATGGCTTCTGAAATTTGAAGCTAGGAGAGAGTTTTATGTTCCCTCATCCCCTACGCTATGCAGATGAGAGGGCTGTGCTCAGCATTTTTGGCACCACTGCATTTTTTTTCGTCTAAGCTACAGCCACTGCCTCGCAGCCTGACTGCAGGGGAGCAGAGGAAGAACTGATTGCGGAACTGTGAAGCAGCTACCCTGCTCATATGAACAGTGACATGTGAGCATCATGGAGTAGGGGTATGTGAGCTATAAATGCTCCATTCATCTCAGATCCAGCCTGACAAGACCCAAACGTCAGTTCCGTCATGTAAACAGCTTTAAGCAGAGCTTTTCTGCAGGGCCATATGCAGGGGTCCTGCCAAAACTTGTAGACACTCAGAGCAAGAGAAATGTGATCTTCCAGACTTGAACTTCCATTCTTGGCTGGTAGCAGAACCCAAAGGACAGGCTAAAGTGTTAACAGGAGGATACGTCCCTCTGATCCTTTCTTGTCTTCCTCTGGGATTTACAACATAATTTTAAGGCCACTCAAGAAACTCCCCACATTTTTCCCAGGCTCACTTCCACCCAGTTCCCATGTCATGGCAGAGCAATGTCTACAAATCACTCTGCTTTTGGGCACAAGCCATTCTCTAGGTGGGGGTAGGTCTGCTTTTTCAACCTGGCCTTGTTTTTCGTGGCTTTTTCTTCTCATGTGACTACTGCAGGTATCTCACTCCTCCCTTGTAGCTGAGAGCCAGGTGAGAAGGAGAGGGAAGGGAACAGGTTGCAAAGAGAATGAGTGAATGCAGCCTGCAGCTCCCATCCAGTGCACCCCTGTGCTAGCTAACAGATGTGCAGAATGCAGGTAACACCTGGAAGCCTGCACATGGCCACCACACCTCCCTCATTACCCTGCAGCACAACACTGGACACAAGCCAGGACAGTTTCTGGTCTGGTCTGACAGTTGTACTATTTCTGAAGGACTCAGAAGTGACCAGATGCTATCTTACTTTTTTTAGGCTTTCTCTAGGAAATCACGTGAATAAATCGTAATAATGTTATAGGTGCCTCTACCATGTACAACATACAGAAATACTATTTAGAAAAGCACATTTCTTTTGGGGGATGTGATCTCAAATAGAACAGGTTATATCAGATTCTCACCTGTTGTTAATTTCATCAGGTTTTCCTAAGTAAAGAAATTGATTTCCCACTGCAATATTCTTCTATAGGACTAACTCTAGTGTTTACTGCTGCTCAGAGCAGGGTTTCCCACTCTTTTTTTGTGGCATTGGTTATCTTGTTTTCTGAGACAATGGTCGTCACAGTTGATTTCTAAGAGGACAGCTGCTAAACTGGCAGTATTGGTTTTCCTGGTGTTATAAATGATATGGTTTCTAATAAATTTTGTCCTGTGCTGCTACTTTTGTTGTTGTTGTTGTCCTGTGATAGATTGATTGTTGCATAATGTGATGCTTGGTGTGTTAGACAACTTCTGATCTGAGAATATCCAGTACTGGAAATTAATGACAACCAAACTAGGTACCCAAACTCCCAGACTAGCAGCCTGACCAGCAGAGCATGTCACTTGCATTCAGCTGCTATCACTGAGGACTTGCTGCATCCTCTACCTTTAAATGTAGCCATTCCAGCTTAGATATTGGATCATGTTTTTCTTGCTGCTTCCAGACCAGATAAAGCCTGTGAAAAGTGCTTTTCTATCAGAGCAAGAAAAGCGGTGGGCTTTCATGATCTCTTAAAATACCTCAAGAAATAAGAGCTCCCAACTGCCCTGAAGGTATCTGCAGGAATGAGAAATCTACAGCGTGTGTTCCATTAATGCCCTGGATCCTGCTAATTCATACCTTGTCCTGAAATAAGTTCCATCTTTTAAATCCAGGGCTGGAACTTTGAAGTTTCATCCTGCTAGCAAGAACAAATGCTTTTGTGTCCTTTTACAAATGTTCGTGTGGGCAGAAATAACCAACCTTAAGATCAGGTATAATCTAAGCCTTCTTGTACTAATTATGGTTAAACATAAAAAATTGTACCTTGTGGGCTTAGTCTTTATTTCTAACAATTACAAGATAAAATATGCTGGAAGGGTAACCAAAATAGTACAGGAAATACCTTTAGTTTGGCTGTGAAGGTTGTTCAATACTTCAGAAACCAAGCCTGTTCTGACTGAGAATAATCACTATGCCCTGAATCAAGCTCCCTGCCTCTAAATCCAAACAGAGTTTACAGAAGATAGGGTTCCTTTATCGCCGTGTCAGTTGTGAAATAGCAGCATAGAGAAAGTGACTCCTCTGAAGTCACCAACAGGACAGAACTGAGACTAGCCCTGCAGTCTGCTGACTCTCAGGCTAATGCCCTATACAATCAACTAGAAGCAGTGGGGCAATGCTTGAGGTAACCCAGGGATCGCTTGTCCCTGACTCAAGAAGACACTTCCTGTGATACAGGAAGGCTATCAGCTATCACCTCCTTCAAAGGTAAGAGGATATGACTAATTCTTAAAGCAATACTAAATCCACTGATCCCTGTAGCTGCATTTGAAAAAGTCTGGAGTAACAAGGCTGCATTTGTTCTGTACCTGTCAATATTACTGCATCAAAAACTGATCATGGAAAGCATGTGAGCGTGTTTGAGATATTTTTCCTTCTCTGCTCTGCTGTATATGATGAAGGTAAAAGGTAAAGACCAGCTCTTCTGGGCAGAAGAGTCAACGGAGCTGCATGAAAACTTTTAACAATTTATGCTCTCTGGGAACCAAAACTTACGTCTGTTGTAAAGGCACTAAATTCACCCTAAATTTCCAGTATAACAAGCCAGAGAGATCTGTGTTAAAAGGCAGCTATAAAACCTAGGAAGTTTTGTGATGCTGTGATTGCCTTATAGTAGTTCAAGTGGGAGAATCAACTCTGTTTTGAAATAGCTTGGGAGGACTCTGAATTTGGATTTGTACAGCAAATGAGGATTTTATGAGCATTTTTAAAACAAACAAACTTTCTGTTTGTTTTAACATATGTTTTCAGTTATAAGGGATCTCAATTTTGGTTTCTCCTTCTCTCCCTCTTCTCTTCCTCCCCAGAAGATAGCAGGGAGCTGATCTGAACTTTGTTCCACCAACAATGAAAACCTCCATAAACTTCCAAAGTATTCACAAGGAAATATTTTATCCAGCCTATCCAAGCCTTCTCCTATTAACCTAGATTATTTCTGCTCACAGTGACGCTCAGTACCTGGGCTTTGTCAGTTAGATACAATACAAGGAAAGATGCAGATGTCAGTTTTTTAGATATAAATACCTTAAAAAGTATCTTGTGCACTGAAAAGTTCCAAATACATCTATAAATCCTGCTATGGGTCAGTAACTGGCAACTTGTCTTGTGAACTGCTGAAGAAAGAATAATCCTGTATTTCTTTTTATCATACTCCATTTTGAATCTCAGAAGCATCCTACTCTTTGGAGTTTGTATACAGGCTGATGGACATGAATGGAGCACTGAAATACCTGAGATTTTGGAAATCAGGGTCAGTTACTGAGGAACAGACAGCCTCTGGTATCTTTCTGAGCTTGCTCATATGTGTGGTGAATGCTTCATTATGTGTTCAGAAACAACCTATTGCCTCTTGCTTGGCTGTTACGTTCTTCACTGCACTTTCCAGAACCAGGCTGTTCCTAGATTATCAATTGAACAGCCTGGAAATTTCACTGTCTATGCTAGTAAACATTTCAGTGCAAATGTGTTCATCTTCTACAAGCTTATTATCAAATATTTTGCTTGTATTTTTTTTTATTTTCTGTTTGAGAGGAAAACGAAAGCAAATGACATTTTGTGTCTGACCTTTTGAAATAAATGTAGGTGTTTTTTCTTTTGAAACCCAGAAATGCTTTACAAAAATGGATTTTTTTTTTTTTTTTTTTTTAAATTTCCAGCAATGTGAACACCTCTTTTTCTCAATAGACGTTATCTTTTGGAGCACTGTAATTTAGATAGGCAGTTGTTCAACAGGATCGGTAGAAAGTACTTCTCCCTCCCTCAACTGGCTGTGTGTTTAGCAGTTGCCTTCCCAAACCAAAAAGAACTTTACAGAAGAAGATGCTTTGGGATCTCTTCGGCTGGAATGTGACACATGGTATCTATATTTGGTACAACAATTCTAGGCAACTGAAGGCATCTTTCTAGTCTGATATCATTACTTCAACCTACTCCTTACCTCAGATAAACAGGCTAATTAAACCCTTTTTGTAGTAGCTGCAAACCTTAACTTGATTTAACAGAGAAGAATGGAAGCAAATGTAGCTAAAGAGAATTTAAATTGCTGATGTTTTCCACTTGAATGGTTTGCATTTTCACATCATATAGATATGTGGTTGTATCAGTTGTGTTGTGCTGTGTTCATTATACTTGGTTCATTATACTTGATGACCAATGCCCTTTGTTTTCTTTGATGGACTTTTTATTTACCTCTCCTTCCTCTAGTTGACAAGTAAAACTCTAAATAGATGGGAAGCTGGCATCATGTTGTCTTCTTTTTATATCTGTATCCCTATGTATTAACATAATTGCTGGAAATAATTAGCAGGGAGAATTGCCTAAAGAAGATCTTTGTGCAGAGAACATGTAAACTCTTGTGGCTTATTTTGTGGGGAGGGGTCTCTGTCTATAGCACCTAGTTAAGCTCTAGGAGACATTTGAATGGGTGATTCTCAGCAGCCAGAAATTTGTACTGTCTTTTTTATGTTGATGGCTTAGACCTTGATGGATTTGCAGTTGTCACTCAGAAGTTACTGCACTACATTCAATGAGCTGACAAGGAGAAATGCCACGTGGCTAAGCAAAGGGCCCCATCCTTATAGATGTTCTTTGAGATTTATAGGCGAAAACCAGTGCAAAATAGCTAGCTATTCATAGAGGATGAGAACAGTGTAGAATAATTGACTTTCTAGTGGGAGGGATTTTTGAATCTCTGCATTTCATGCAATTTTATATAATGTCACATTTCTCTTTATAACCACTCAGAAAAGAATCCAGTACCATTTCAAGAGATTAAAGTAACTTTTCAAGAAGGTTTTATTTTGGATAATCCCACCTCAATAGATACAAGACAATATGCTATCTGCAAGGTTCTTTCAACCCATCTTCCATTGACACCAGAAGAAATTCTTACTCTTTTTAATGCTATGTGTTCTGAAAGCCCTTGTTAAAGAATCTTGTTATTTGTTCCATAATGGCCAAAGAGCTGTGAGATAGAAGAAAATCAGAGTAATGGAAAGTCTCTAATGGTACTTCATGTTCCTGTAGTTGCACTGAAGGTAGTCAATCACCCTTTTTAAAGGTAAGGAATTTTTCTACTGAAGTAAGCCTATTGTATCAGGTATTTCTACTGCTTCACACTCTGTTATTCATTTACAATGTATGCCTTCATGTCAAACTCCTCCACTGAAACATAGACTAGTCATGGGAAAATGAGGAGGGTTCAGTTAGTTCAAACCCTGCTTTGATTCTCTGATGCCAATAGCTACTGCCACACATTAGACTGAGGCAAACCCTCTGAAGACCTGCAAGAGTTTCCATAAGCAGCTGCTAGTCATGCTGTACACCACCAGAAGCAGAGCCCTGCACCTGTGATGCTTTTTGTTGAGTGACATGAGGACTGGTCTTGGCATTTCTTTCTGCCCTAGCTCTATGCATTTGTCATTTATTCACAAGGTAACACATGCTCATTTACATAAGATAAAAGCCTGAGGGAGGAAGAAAGATATAAAAAGACAAATATTTACCCCTTCTTCAGCTACTTTCCCTAAGACGAACATATGACTTTGTTTCTATGGCTAATCTGCTATAAAATCTCTCTTCTGTACATTTAATTAATTCCCTCCCCCCACTATCCACTGCTCAGAGGCAGATCCTTGTTACTAACTCCACAATGCCATTATCCCTTCAGTTTCTGAAAGCATAAGGACTACCTGAATCAACATTAAAGCCTCATGGTTTGACAGGTGAGGTGAGGTATCTGAAATGGGCTGTATTAATGAGTCACCTTTTCTACTTGCTGGAATTGACAGAGGGAATATCCACGTCCTACTGAATTATCCCTGCAAAACTAGAGCAGAGGATGTGGCTCTTCTCTTTTAACTTCCTCTGTTATTTACAGAGTTGAGCACTTAATTTCTTGCTGGAACTAAATGAGTTGCCAGCAGAGCTAAGCCTCATGAGGTTGGACTGATGAGGGGAAACCCCTTTTCCTGACTTCCCTTCCGTTTTTCTGCCTCCTAGGAAAGAATAGTCAATAAAAATAGCTGCAGTAGGCAAGGGGATCTTTTATCTCCACAGAGGAAAGTTGAAAGGGGTTTCAGCTGGAGATGACTAGAATGATGAGGAAATGGAAACAGGATGGCTGGTGGGTGGAGGGAAAGTCCTGGCAAATTGCTTTAAGTTTCCTAAAAAAACCATTTACTTTTTAATCAAATAAAATAGGAATTCAAAACTTTAGGTTGAACCGGGTATTGCACATGGACTCTATTTAAAAGAGTTTCTTTAGGAATGAAGTAGTACCTTTCAAGACTAAACACAAACTATAGTTTACACAAATGCTTTGGAAAAATCTATTTTAACATACAGAGTGAATCTGACTCAATTTTGTGAAAGGCTTTAGTGTTGCTGAAGGTATATGTAAAAATTCCATACAGACCTGTACTAAATTTGTGTTTGCAGACCTATCTTTTGTATTTGCTCCTTGGTCTTGGCAACTGAGATCGCAACACCCTTTTGTTAGCAGTTCTCTACCTCTTCCAATCTATGGCAGGATAGTTAATGCAATTTTCCCTGTCTTTCTTAAGCTAGAAAATTATGTGATGTATTTAGAAAAAGCCCGTGGGTCAACTTTTTTAGCCTAAAATCACATTGCTTACATCTGAATTCAAGTTAAGCTGAGCTCTGGGCATTGCTGGTTGACATCTATTTTCCACTTTTACTTTGATTCCACAGGAGCATACTAACATGCAGGTCTCATAAAGATGAGACTTTGTGTTTATAGGTCTAAAGCTGGAGGAAATAATTAAGGTAGGCCTGATGGACCCTTTGAGAGATGACTGTAACTATAGCTTTGGCTGGAGTGCTAAAGGCACAGGTTGTGCCATGATGATAGCTAGTAAATGCTAGAAACACAAGAAGCATGCCTATGGCATGGAGAGAACTTTATAGCGGGGTTGGGATTGTCTTAGTGCCTGTTCTTAGATTTAGGCTTGGGCCTGATAAGAAGCAGCTGGCAAATTATTTGGACACAGCCCAAGGATTTATGCTCAAAGGCTACGCCTTTAGGCTGTAATTTTCTGTGCCATGGCTGTTGGGTGACTCCAGGCACACAGGTCATGACTGAAACTGCCCAGAAACAGGTGTAAGCAGACTAGACTGAGCAGAGCAGAGCCTGGCTACATGTTAAACACTGGAGGCTGGCCAGCTTGTATCTGAGCTTGTTGGATGGGGAGAGAGCACCTGTGTAGGCTGCACACCAGCATTAATGGAAACTGTGCCTGGGTGAAAGGTGGCAGTAAAACAGCAGGATACTGGGGCATGATCTTTACTGCAGATTAATTTTTGTGGCCTAGGATTTAGCTAAGGCTCTGGAAGAAAAGGATACGAAGTCTGATGATTGGTGCTGGGCATGTTTTCTCCTTTGCCTGGAGTCTGGCTGAGAGGCTGGGGGCTGTGCAGTTTGGGGGCAGTGACCCTACTGGGTTGCTTAAGGACAAAAAGTAGGGGGATGCAGGGCTGACTTTGAAGCCTAGGTTTGAACTGTCACCTTTCCTCCCAGGGGTCTTTTTCCCACATCCCAGCCTCACTTCCAGAGAGGGAGAAATTAAATCCTTTGTCAGATGGAACACTAGAAACCAAGGTTGATTTCACAGCTCACAGCAAATCAAGGGTGTAAGGAGAGCTGGGATCAGGTGGTATGTGCTATTCGTAACTTGTCTCTTCTCAGACAGTAAGAGACACAGGCTTCTTCTTTCATACCCTGACAGTCTTGGCTACTACAGCAGCATTGAAAAAAACTGTACATTACAAGTGACAGAGACAGGGCAATATGAGGGAGAAGCAGTTCACTGGATTCATCAGGCAAACTTTTCCCTTCCCAGACTGCACTATAGGAGACAGTGATGGTCTTAGTCCCTGTTCTTTTCCCTCCTCTTTAAGCCATTGCCGTTCAGCATTGATTTGTGTAACTGCAGATATTGCTGGGCTTGAAAGCAAGAACTATTAGCAGAAGTTGTACTCAAAAACAGACTCTCTTTCTGACATGTGCTCTCTATGCCTTGTCAGATCTGCTTGGTTCTGCACTGGAAACAGCAGAAGACTTTGTAAGTCTGTTGCTGTTCTTTGCAGAGCACCAAAGATAGGAGCAGAGAAATCATTATACCTACTGCACAAGAAAGGAGTCCTCCCACATCTGCACCAGGTGTGCATGGGACATCAATAAAGGCAGAGCATTCTGACTTTCACCTATGGCATCATGACAAGAATTTGTTGGGAGTGTCAGCCAGCAGAGCAATAGGAGAGAAATGGTGGACCTAAGGCAGGACCAGGAGCTGTTAAATGGGCTCTGGGAAATGCTATGCTCCTTGCCACATGTGGAAGGAGGCTTTGAACAGCTCTGATGATGTTCTGAAGCTTAATCCTACACCCTGTTCTCACTTAGGAGACATAGTGCACACAGCAAAGGAACAAGGCAATCGTCAGACCCCGGGGGAACTGAAAGAGATTTTTCTCAAATCCTAGGCCACAGTCCCACAGTTGTGTCCCCCTGCAACAGATAAGGAACATGAAGTAGCATGAGAGGAGATCTATCTGTGGTTTTCTGGACAAAGAATGCATGGGATACAGAGTTCCCAGCAGGAGGGAATCTATGGAGTGGTGCAGTGGACGGGGATGTGCCATCATGCAGGGCCCTTATTAGATGACAACTCGCTCAAAAGTAGCCTGGCACGGCATCTCTAGGGTCCTGACTTTCAGTCACAGTCCCTGTATTAGGCAACACAATACAGTGTTTGATCATTAATCAAGGAGAAAGGTTCATGGGAGGCAGGGAGCACTATGGACATGGGGAAAGGTAGGCTAAATGGTGACCTGGGATTAACTCCTGTCTTATCCCTAAGTGCTTAGTATGATGTGTTACCCTGTGCCTTGGTTCTTCCAGATAGGGATGCTAGATAGGATGGTACTGCCCTTACTTCCCAGGGCTGCTGTGTCAGTGAATGAATTTGACATGGTTAGGAAGGAGCCATGTTGTACATGGTACATAAATAGGAACTAAGGCCTTCCTGAACTTGTTACCACTCTGCAGACATGTTGGTTTGTCCTCTGGTGCTCTTCCAGAGTAAGCCAGTCGGCCCTCCAAGCAGAAGAACAGAGGCTCAGATTGACTAAGATCAGCCTCAGAAGGTCACAGAAGCAAACATGAGCTGGCCTGTCTCAAAGCTTTTGATGGCTTTGTAAACCTCTGTCTCCCTTTAAGATGATGAACTCTGCTAAGATACTGAGTGGACTGGGGAGTTCATCTTGGAAGGACATGCTCTTTCATTGTTGCCTTTTAAATACAATAGTTGATTACAGTAGTTCTTAATAACATCCTTGATTGAATTAAGCAAGGTCATTGCAAGGGGAAGACCATATAAATTTTTGTTAGCTAAAGCTGCTGCATGCACCAGGAGGCACTTATTCAGATCTGTGGTTCATTGGTTTTGGTTGCCCATAGCAGTGCTTTGGTGCCTACCCATGGCACTAAGGTATGGAACTGGATCTTTGGATGTTTCACTGATGTCTGTGCAGACAGTACCCACAACCTTCTTTCAAATTTATATGAAGTCTGCAGCCTTTGGAGATGCCTGCTGTATTCCATGTTTGACCTCCACCAATGCTGCCCTTACCAGTGGCATTGCACCAATGTGATTCTGGGTATCATCTGCCACTCTTGGAGGGCTGGTAGAGCTAGACTTTCACAAAACCATTGCTTGGTCTGCTGTAAACACACCAGAAAAGGCGATGCTAAAAGCAAGGGACTGCTCCTTTGCCAAAGCAGTCTGTGACATATCATCTATAATATGACTGGTATCAGTAAGAGATTGATTATAGAGATAGGTAACTGGATGATATGAACATGATGCATGGAAAGCACAGTGCGAGGAAACAGAATCCTTAGATGTGGAGTTCTCTTGAAGGTGTCAAGGCTGGTATCTTCTGGCTCTTCATGTTATTAAAAGCCTAGGCTGCTTTATACATTCTATAAGTATGCGTGCTTTGAGCTGTTGGAAGAACTAGGCAGGCTCTCAAGAGGCCTGAAGAAAGGCCTCTTTTTCTGACTCTTGTCTAACAAGGACACTGTGACAGGAAACCAAGCAGACACCATCCCTAAATGCATTGCAGAATCTCAGATTTTTTCCTACTCTGTGACTGGATGTTGCTGCATCCTAACTCTTGATACAGAGGCTTACAACGCAAGAGAGAAACCACAGTGTTGCTTGTATGTGGGGTCTGACTGTGTGAAGCTCAGGGATCATGAGACACATCTAAGTGCCTCAGATGTGACAGAAGAGATATATCTTTAGATGTATCACAGACAGTAAATTGTGTTTATTCTTTCTGCCGGGGAGGAACAGGATCTGTTCAGGAAGAAAGGGAGAGTATAGATGAGGCTGAATCCAAGGGAGATTATGCCTGTGGCTAACAGAATCATCAAAATGTCATCCTTGCTTTTTCTGAGGATGTGGAAATGTATTCAGTGAGACTACTTATCCCCTTAACATGTGATCCATGTAACACACAGATTCATTCAGGACTGTGGCTTCCTGATGACTCATTTAATGACCTGCTAGGGAAAGCTCCAGTGTTCCCACTGTTCAGTGCAGCTTTAATTTGGCACACCAGGAAGAAATTCTCATGGGGGTCTGAATAGCATGGGTAGCACTACCAACATGTTACAGCCATACCAGAGGTTTCACAATTCTGCAAAATTGGGCTAGCATTTTCTACGGTGGGTTCTGGAAAACTGCTTCCTAGGTCAGAAAAGCATACAATATTTAGCAGACGTAAATGAAAGCAAGTATGCAGTATTTGTGTGATGAGCAGCCACATCTATAAGGAAGTTTTAACTTCTGTCTTTTTTACTTCCCTCCAAGAGACAAAATGTAAATACAGAAGGCTACTAGTAATAGATGAAGAACCCAGAGAGTAGATGAGAGGGACAGCAGAGACTGAGGAAACAAATTTGTCTCCCTATCTTGTCTTATGTGAATATTGTCTTATTCACAATGTCAGTATTGACTTCTTCTGAAGTCTAGTTTTTATCCTCCATCTCAGCCTGAGAAGGTCAAAGCTAAAGAATACACCTGAGGCATATCCAGCAGCAAGTTCAAATGTGAGAGTTTAGACACTTGATAAAATGTTGGGAGATGGTAGAGCATCCCAGGTGTACTTTTGCTTGATTGGACAGTCAGCCGAGCAGAGCATGATGAACATTACAGACAGATGGGACCTTAGGCCCTTACTCTGTTCCTTGGGCAGTGTAGCTGAGGACTGCCTCTTTTGAAGGTTGCGAATGCTTCTTCTTACCTGAAACCAAGGTGCTTTGTATTTCTTCCCTCTGGAACTCTGGATAGTGCTCTCTTTAGAGTACAGCTTGTCTCTAGCCCAGATGAGACAGTAATTCAAAAAGTAACCCACAGACTGTTGGTGATCAGGATGCTGAAGTTTCCTTAAGGTATGTTCTGTTTGCTGCCAATCACTGTGCTCATGTGAATGGATAAGTTCAAAGAAGAAATTTCAGGGGTAATGTGTGTGTGAAAATGACAGTTTTTTGCAAGGTATGTACTAGATTTCAAGGAAGTTTTTTTGAAGGGGTTTCTGCAAATCCTGGATGGGATTTTCTCATCAAAACCAGAAGAATTGAGTAACCTCAGAGAAACCTTAGTGTCAGTAATGACATGGTATAAAATCCAGCTGCATTGGCTGGCCTTGAGAAGGAGACCAAGGTCAAGTCTTTTCTTCGATTGGTATGTCTGTGCAAGCAGTCAACTATAGTAGAGAGGTCAGGAAAACAGACTCATGTTTGTGTTTCCATTCCTCCAAGGTCTTCTAGTACTGCCTTTTCAAAATGGGGTCAATAAGCACCTGCAGATGGATGAAGCAGTAAGCTTGTTTGATTCCTGGGTCAGCAACTACTGTAGTTACAGTTCCTTGTGAGACCTTTGCATGAGTAGACAGCTTTGAAGTTTATTGCTGGGTCATCAGAACAAGAAAACAGTGAGAGGGTGAAGTCACATAGGCTTCTTAGTTTTTCTTCAGGCTAGCCAGCTGGCTTTGCAAGGGCAAACTTTGAATGTATCAAAAAATCAATACAGTCTAAAAATCCAGACTCACTATTGATTGTGTCCTTGAAAATCTCCTCTTAACTGGTCTGCTATTTTTGTTTGTAATTAAGATTGAAGTCACTCTTTCTGGTACCTGCGGACTCTACCAGTTCTTTCCAAGGTCCTCCCACCCACCTACCTTCTGCTCACTTTGCAATTACTTTTAAAGGGAATTCTTTAACATTCTGCTGGAAATTGCAGGAATCATTTCTCTGCTCAATCAGATTAAACTATATCTATGATGGGCAAACAATGCAGTCCTACAAATTGCTGTCTCAATTACAGGATTTGTTTTTGTTAAGACCAAATGTTTATGAATTTTTGTAAGTAACATATAGCTTTTGCAAGCAGAACCTCAAGCTTAGACATACAGTAATGCACCTGCTTGCCTTTTCATCTGGTGAAATTCAAAACTTTTTTTTGATTTACAACTTGGCTTTTGTAGGGCTGTAGTAAAGGAGTTGAAAACTTCTACTGTAGACAGGTCCTACATTTCTTATGCCATTTGTATTGTGAATGCCAGAAAAATAAATTAATGTTCATTGATAATCAGTAACAGTTGAACAATAACTGTATAACTAATGATTCCAGATCCTTTCTCTTTTTTTGTCTGGGTAATATTTGTCCCTCTTCAGCCGACTGAGAGGATCTAAAGCAGTACAGAATCTAGATGGTCAGTTTGAACTTAATGGGAATTCAAAGTCCTTCACAGTCTCTGTTAAAGAAACACTGAATGGGAAAAGAAAGCCTGGCTTTCATGGTGTTTATAGTGTTACCTGTTTTTAAAACATGCAACAAGCCAAAATGGATGTGTTGTTCAACTTTGTATAAAGATTTACATGTGTGAAACTATACCTGGGTCACTACAGAGTACAGGAGAGGGTAGAGCTTGTGCTCTCCTTACACAGAAAGACTCCACAGCTTATGGAAAGACATAAAGATCAGGCTTTTGCCTTTTGAAAAAACAACTCTTCTGGTATACCTTCGTCTTTGGACTCAACAAACCAATGAGAATAGAAACTAAATCATAATGACTAACCCTCTGGAGAAGACTATCTCACCCCGGTTAGGACCTAGAGGTTACGGATGACCTAGACTTATAAGTGGGAACGCAGTCTGAGCAATTTAAGGTAGTCCCAAAGGTTGTAAATGAATCCTGTATCCTCAACACCTTTTAACATCTCCCAGTTATTCCAGGACACAGGAGAGATGTCATTCAACTGTCAATAAAAAAAAATGTTCTATTTTTTCTTTTATGAAGGGACACATGGACCATCTTTGCGAAAGACCTATCTCCTGCAGCCGTGCAGAGAACTTTGGCAGCTCACCAGTGCAGAGAACTCTGAGGGTCTCAAATACAAGAGGGCTCTGAGCACCTCCTCTGTAGTAGCAACAGTAGCTGCACTGACATGTCAGAAACTGAAACTGAAAGCAGAATGACAATTTGAATCACATAAATCCATCTTTACATGTTCATCACTGTATTGGGCTGCAATGGCATATAGCCTTCTGACCAGAAGAGTCAAGTGGATCAGATACTGGAGATTTTACTCTTCAGCATGTTGCATGAATATTACTTAGAGATAATTTCCCTTGTCATTAAAAATGGAGAAATGGATAGTTGAAGTGCAAGGGTAAGAACTCCTATTTTGTATGTTCTTTGGATCTGGTGGAACCTTGTGGGCATATGACTGGCTCTCACCTTGCTCTCAAAGACTGTGGGGTCATGAGCAGGCGCTTACAATTTGGGCAAAGGCAGAGGCTTCTGTTTTTAAGAACTAGTGTGTCGATCTCTGTAGCTGTCAACTGTAGTCTTCACATCTGTGACCTAGTCCAGAACTCTAACCATTCCTATCTGCAATATAGGTCTGAAGTCCTCCATTATTAGAATAATTTCTATCCTCTTAGCTTTTCTTCATCTTTTATCACTGGTACTGGAGAATTATTTCATGATAGACACTCAGAGTTCATCTCACATCACCAAAGTCAATGCAAGGTTATTTGTTCTTGCTGGTCCCCAGGAGCAGCTAGTGCTCTAGAGTGCCAGCTATGCATGCAATGCTCAAGACCCTCAGCTTACTTTCTTATTTTCCAGCTCTGTATTTTCCAGTGGCTCAGACAACATTAACACTTACTGTGATGGTGTTGCCCCTGCACTGCAGAGAAGTGTGATACTGCCGCAAGGGTACACTACCAGGCCTCCTTGCAACGTGTACGTCTCACTGCCAGGCTTTCCTACCTGACAGAATGAGATCTAATCCTTACTTAATAGGAAAGTGTCCTGGTTTGGCTGAAACAGAAC
>NW_009609949.1:0-20566 GCF_000690535.1 Cariama cristata
TCAGCACTGGTGAGGCCACACCTGGAGTGATGGGTCCGGCTCTGGGTTCCCTGGTACAAGAAAGACATGGCTGGACAGGCGAGAGTCCAGCAAAGGGCCATAGAATAGAATCATAGAATCACAGAGTCATTTAGGTTGGAAAGGACCTTTAAGATCATCGAGTCCAACCATTACCCTAGCACTGCCAAGCCCACCACTGAACCATGTCCACAAGCACCACACCTACACGGCTTTTAAATACCCCCAGGGATGGGGACTCCATCAATTCCCTGGGCAGCCTCTTCCAGGGCTTGACAACCCTTTGGGTGAAAAAATTCTTCCTAATATCCAATCTAAACCTCCCCTGATGCAACTTGAGGCCATTTCCTCTTGTCCTATCAAGACGAAGATGATGAGGGTACTGGAGCATCTCTGCTACGAGGAAAAGCTGAGAGAGCTGGGTCTGTTCAGCCTGGAGAAGAGAAGGCTGAGAGGGGATCTCGTGAATGTACATAAATACCTGAAGGAAGGGTGTAAAGAGGACGGAGCCAGGCTCTTCTCAGTGGTCCTCAGTGACAGGACCAGAGGCCGTGGGTACCAGGTGACACACAGGAGGTTCCCTCTGAACATCAGGAAACACTTTTTCACTGTGAGGGTGACCGAGCCCTGGCACAGGTTGCCCAGGGAGGTTGTGGAATCTCCATCCTTGGAGATACTCAAAAGCCACCCGGACATGGTCCTGGGCAACCGGCTGTACGTCACCCTCCTTGAGCAGGAGGGTTGGACCAGATGACCTCAGGAGCTTCCTTCCAACCTCAACCCCTCTGGGATTCTGTGAATTTTCCCCTGTGACAGGGGGGCTGGTTGCGGGGGCTGTCTGGGGGCCATCACGGTGACACCAGATGGTACCTCAGTGCCTCCTGAGAAGCTGCTTCTTGGGAGCACGGGAGGGAAAGACGACAGAGAGGAAATCCCCATGAGTGGCTCTGCCACTCACTGGGCACCGCTCAAACCCTACTGCTGTCCCTAAATCAGGGTCCTTCACTCCACGTGCAGAACGCCCATCAACCCACCGAGTCGAGAGATTTGTCTTTAATTCCATTCTGCAGGATCGGGTGCTGGGCAGTGAAGACCAGCCAGCACATCCGTATCGCTCAGCCTTCACCATTTATAACCACAAGTCACGGCTGATTGGTAAAACGCAATTTCTGTATTATATGTATGCGTCTAAGATTGTGTAAGCTTAATGTTTTATGCATTTTGGGAGGGGTTTTGATTGGCATACTCATCATTCACAAAGGGGTGTGATTTTTAGTATTATAATCACCTAAAATTAGTTGAGAATATGTTCTTATCTGAGCTTTATTCCAAATTCCTGCAAGTACCTAAGTCAGTAACCATAAAACCGTACAACAGAAGTTCACTGCCCTCTTTATCTTCGGGCTTTCCGTGCTGTTCTTCTTCAAGGTTAGATACTTTTCACGTTTTCAACACAGACTTGCACGCTTGCTCGCTTTGTAACTTTTAACCCTATTCCTTCGGCATCACTACTAATCCATAGCTTCCTGGGAAATCAGGGGCCTTTGCCCAAAAGGCTTCAGAAGGGGCTGTCCTGGGCCCCCCTCAATTCTCCAGTCTCCCAATGGCAGGGAAAACACCAAACCTGCAGACGTGCCCAGGTGGGAGGTGGATTTCCAGCATCCCAGTGGACGGGCTCGCCTTCAAACTGGTCTAGCGAGACCTTGCAGCCAACAACCGCTCCGGGAAAGACAAGCCCTGGCAAAACGATTCCATGACACGGGACTCGCCAGCGAGGCAGGAGAGCTGCCGAAATGAACCCGAGGGCGAAGCGGAGCCACGGGGATGTCAGCGATGCGTTCCTTGTACAAAAAGGCAAAATTTTCCTGGGGAGAGCAGTGGGTGGGACAGGGAGGGTGAGGAGGAGGCTGCCTGGGGGTAGCCCGGAGGGACTGCGGGCTCTGTCTTCAGGTGCTGTGTTTTGAGCTGAATTTGTACACGTGGAGTATGGAGAGAGCAATGGAAAGGAAGAAATCTGGGAAATGTGGAGCAGGAGGGGGTTTCAAGGCGCTGCTCTGATTGCTCCCACGGTGTCATTCTCTCGACCATGGAAAATGAAGACAGCATTTAAAAAACCGCAGTGTTGTCCTTTTCTTTGTGCTGCACTCCGTGTTTCCAGCTCTGTTCACGTTCCCCTTTAGGCTTTTAGGAAAGGATGCGATGCTGCAGCAGACTGACGTGACAGCCGGTCGTCTCACACACGGACGTATATGTACTATACGTTCGGTGGTTCTGTGGAGATTTAGGTTTGCAAAGCACAGTGCAAAGATTAACCAACCAGTCCGAGGGGCTTGTGTCCCATCGCGTTTGTGACAAAGCATGATGGTTGTGTGTCACCTGGCATTCATACATAGGAACGTCACAGAAACAGCTTTCATTTTATTAGGAGACACATTTCCTTGGAGTCCTTGCAGCCGAGTGCTGAGCAGAATGCGGGAGAGGAGAGCTGAACATCCCAAAAGATATTTATAGATCTGTGTTCCCAGTCCTTTCCTCTTCAGTATGAAAGCAATTCTCCAAAAGGATTATTTTGACTGGCTGTTTGAGATTTCCAGAGGAGGAGATTAATGTGTGAGAAGCCTCGCGGTGCAACTGGAAAAGCTCGCTGGCTTTGCGTATTTTCCTGAGCTTCATGGCTCGCTGTGTCAAGGTTATCTTCCGCAGACGGGAAGATGTGGATGTCAAAGAGCAATGCAGCGAGCGGAGGGGCTGCGGTCTGACAGCAGCTGCTGAAATGCAGAATTACCTCTCCTTGGAGAGCACTCACCGCATCGGGGGGTTACAGCAGATGCAGGCACTGTTCCCCAAAATGTCCATCCCTCCCCCCCTTGTTGTTGCCCCCCTTGTTGAGAAAATCATCTGTTTCAAATGGCCAGCTGGGATACGATGGAGGCATCTTGCATCGCTCTTTCTCCCAGGTTGGACAGGATTTTCCGGTGGTGCCAACTTTGCCTGACCCAGACGGTGATCCTGTGTGTATCCCGCAAAAGAAAGGGAGGCAAGAGCCACCCCGACGTTTAGGTCTCAGAGAGAGGGAACAATTTAACGTGTAGATAAGGCAGATGCTGTTTGCGGAGTCATTTTGGCCCCACCTTAGCCCTCCCTTGCCAAGGCAATTCTCCAAATTGCAAAAAAATTTCCAGAACCTCCTTCCATCCTGCAACTATTCCAGCACCAAGGGGTACGAAAAGATAATATTCCCCCTTGCAAGAGGTTTCTGCTCTGTCCGACACTTTTATTTTACAACAGTGTTGTTCTGCTGCGGTAAAGAGACGGAATGACTTCTGTCTTGATACACTCTTGATTTCCTCTGCTTTTCCCTTAAGCAGAGCCCTTAGAGTGATGTTGCGCTTAAAAAAATCCCCCAAATACCTGCAGTTCTTATTTTAAGGCAGCCGTACCAAACAGATTCTTGCTGGCAAAGCTTTTTTTTTCTCCCTGCACACCCAGAAATCAGCTTAGTAAGCCCTGGAATTGATGTCATGGTTTGTTTTGGGGTTTTTGTTTGCAGGGAGGAGGGTGAAGCCCTATTTTCCTCCCCGCCTACGTGAGGGGTGACTTTGGAGAGAGCCTCAGCAAGAGGCAGGAACAGGCAGAGTTTCCAGCAAAGTGCCGGTGCTGCCGGTAGGTCCCGCGGTGCCAAGAGGTGCTGGGGGACAGGCAGGAATCGGAAGGGGCACAATCACAACCCGGCCTGCACGTGGTGGGTTTTGGGGTTGTTTTTTGGCATTATGGCAACTTCAGACCTTAGCAGCCTGATTTCTACCTCCTTTAGTACGAGACTCTGGCCGAATTGAAGCCACTTTTGGGAAATCTTGAAAGCAGGGAAGAATCTGTGTGTTTTCTTGGCTAGCTGGAGTAGATCTCAGAGCAGGCTCATCTGCTTTTACTACCCCTTGTAAATCAAAAGCAAGCTCCAAGCTGCTTGGTAGGTTTACACCGGCACAAAACAGGCAGAAGAAAGAGAAGGCTCGGTGCTTGCCGTGGGAGGACGGCTGGGAGTCGTCCTGCTGCGGATGCCCCAAGGACCTGTGCTGTCTCCTTCATCCTCTCCCATCAGCAGCTCCCTCCTGCCTGCCCATCTCCACGCACAGGTCCTTTCTTCATGGTCGTGGCGCTGGTCTCCACTTGGACAATATTCCTCTTTTGACCTAATTCTGTAACCACTTTTAGGTGATGGGTTTTCCTCTTCAGGAGATTAAGAGAAGAATAGCATTAAATACCATCCTCAAATACCAGATGTGATCCTGTGCTCAGTAGACCACAAAACATAAACTTTGATGCTTAAGTAAGAAAAGGCCATTTTGTGGGGAAAAAGAGAACTTCAGTCCTGATAAAAGCATTTAGCCTAATAAAAGGTCAAATCTCAACCTCGATACTATTTATGACCTTGCTGCTCACACAGTTGTGTCTGCCTGGACTATAGGGAAAGTATCTTAGAAAGACAGCCGCCTTCTTTTAAGTTATAAGAAGTTCACAACTTATTAACAGAGAATATCACAACTCACAACGTTAACCACCTACCTCTCAGCCAGGGTGTTTCTATATATTTGCTTGTACCCAAAGTACCTGAGAGTTTTCCATATCTAATAGTACAGATAATAATAATTTGCATGAGAGAGAGACTGGATAAAAACACCATTGTAGGTAAATGTATCCCTGCTGAGCAAGATGGATTTTGCAGCTTGGTACCTGCTGGGAGGTCCTACCAGGCTGTGTCCCATCCAGAGGGAGGTAACCAGTTATCCGGCCATGGTTTGGATGCTGGGCGGCACTCAGACCTTCTGGGTAGCATGTGGTGGAGGACAGACAGACAGGGCAAAAGTTGTCCAGGGTTCAGTCCAGTGACAATATTACTTTTATTAGTGTTAAATCCCTGCTAAAAGTAAGGATTTTTCATAAGGCTTTTCCCCATCAGAATGTGGGCAAAAGGGAGCAGAGCGGTTACGGTCGGGAGGTGATGTGGACTTTGGATGAGGATGCTTGCCGGTGATCTGACCGCAGCTGTGGGACTTTCTGCAGCCACCCAACACCGCAGCCTGGGCTTCCCTGCCATCTCCGTCACGGGGCTGATGCTGAGGTGTGAACACGGTGCAGCAATTATGTCCGGGCGTATTGGGCTTTGGCTACTAAAATTGGGGTACAACTGTGAAGTCTGAGCCTGTAAAAAGCCGAATGCTGGCAGCTGTCACTGTCTTCCAGGGAGTTACTTGTCGGGGGAAGGATGCAGGATCCATCCCTCATAAGGAAAGATGTATTTCTGTGCCCACCGGCGATGCTCACAGCATTTGTGTACCGCCCGTTCAAATACGCCAGCTGGATCAGGAGCTTTTGCTTGTGACCCGGAGACCTGGGGTCTCCTCACTGCCGAGGCTGATGGAGATGTGACCAGGGAGGGCTCACGTCTGAGAGCAGCACTGTTACTGAGACTCACCAACATTATTTCTCCTCCCGGCTACTTG
Source organism: Cariama cristata (assembly GCF_000690535.1). NCBI lineage: Eukaryota > Metazoa > Chordata > Aves > Cariamiformes > Cariamidae > Cariama > Cariama cristata. The sequence continues at coordinate 5,520 of NW_009609949.1, forward strand.
TGGGGTGGCCAGGCATTTGCAGGCAATGACTTGATAGCCCGACTGGTCTCTTCCAGCCTTTCTGCTCCTCCACACGGCTAGCCAAATGCTCAGATATCACGGTTAAATATCAGATATCAAATGCTTAGATATCTTGCTCTTTCTCTCCTGTGCAGGAAAGGCAACAGCTATCTTTAGATAACGATATCTGTCTAATGATGCCTATCTAAGAGATGTCATTATAGATCCTCTGAGATCACGGACATACAACCTCTGGTTTCTCTGGGCTTCGTCTGTATATGATGCACGAGCGAGCCTGGGGCTGTGTCGCTCCGACAGGCAGCCGAGCGCAGGGTGCTGCCGCTCTCCTGTGAAGCCATAGGAAGTGTTTCGCGATTCGAGATAAGAAAAACCTTCACTTCCTCCTTCTGCGCTTGCAGGACCGAGCCGCCGCTGAGGCTGCACCATCCACCCCGACAGCCCGCTCGCAACATGGACCAAGAAACCCTGGGAAGCATTGTCCTGCTCGCCATCGTCACCTTGATAAGTGTTGTCCAGAACGGTAAGACAAAAAAATCAACATTTATTTAAGGGCTAAAAGGTTGTTGGGGAAAGTTCAGTATGGTGTATGCTGATCTGATCTTTGGAAAGATAATCTCTGGTTGTAAGTTTGTGTGTGCTTAGAAGTGACTTTGGCTTTAGAAGCCATCTTCTAAGCATACGGTTTTGCGTGCCGTTGTTGCAGTATCTTGGCAGTCGCGTGGTCCTACTCTGTGATATTCCAGAGTGAGTTCGATATACGTATGACAGCTAAGGAAAGGACTAATATGCTGGGATACACTACACATTTCGATTTGATGACTGACACCTCCTTTCCTGGCTAAAGTCCCCAAAGTGGGCAGCCAGGGCTGCTCTCCAGGCAGAGCCCTCCCTCCGGGGTCTCAGGGGGGGCTGTGATGGGTCAGAGCTTTGCCCAGAGCTGGGCGAAGGGGTCAAAACCCCACCGACTCGTCAGAGTTTGGGTTGTTTGTGGGCAGGCAGCTTTCCCTCTTCCCTGCGTCTGAAGGTCCTACGGTCTGAGGAAGCTCAATTAATTGCAGTCCCGAGAGCACTGCGCCTTTCCTGCGACGGCGGAGTTTCCTTTTTTCAGCTCTTATTCAGACCTCCCTACTGTTCTTTAGGATTTTTAAAATAAACCAACAAGTTTCTCTCTTGTGCGAATCTGGGTTTAATTTGATCGTTGACTCTTACAAATCCTTAATCATTTTAGCAGGGAATTCTGCCCAGAGTACAGAGAAGGGAGTGAGTTTTGCCGCAGCTGCGCTGAGATCGCCCAGGGTGAAGGAGAGTCAGGGGTGGGATGGAGGGGCTGATGCAAATGCTAGAAAACTTCTGTGAAGGCTTCTTGGTACGAATGGGAGATTCCAACTGAGCACAGACCCACGTTCGGACCTAGGAAATGGGCTATTCTTGGGCGGCCGCGGAGAGGGGAAGTGGTGGGAGCCTCGGCGTAAGCCTGGTTGCCAGAGAGCGAGAAAAAGAGGTACAAGACTGGTTTGGTTTTGACGTAGGCACTAAATGCTACATCCTTTAACCCAACGCTGTTTTCTGGTAGATGCACAGTGTGTGATGTCACCAGAATACGGCACGTTGAGATCAGAGCACGTACCGCAATTTAAAAAAATCTGTCAAATATACATTTTTTGCTATTTAACCAGATGACTTTATGTACATGTTTTTTTTCTTCTCACTCTGATAGTCAGGCGTTCGCCTTCCAGCCTGATAGGCACTTTCATCTCATGGAAATCTGTCTGTGAGATTACTGACCCAACTGCTGCAAATGGGCAGCACAACGCTTGGCAGAGGACTTAGCATGCCAAGCACGAGTGTAACACAGCCCTAAACCATGGTTTCAGACCTTGCATCATCTGATTTCCTCCTCCTAGGCTTTCTGTCTAGAAAGACTGGACTGAGATGCAGTCCTGCAATGAATGCAACAGTTAAGGCAGTAGAAGCGCTTGTCTAGGGATATCAGTTGTACTGAACTCTTGCTGTGGCTCTGGTTCAGCAAAGCGCTCAGGCATCTGCTTGACTGTCTTCAAGTACGTGAACTCAGCACCATGTAAACTTGGGTTTATATGCTTTTCTGCATCTGGCACAGGATTAGAAAACAGTTGGGGTGAATGCTGTTCTTTCTGAAGCTGGAGGTGGGCTGTGGTGCTACCCCAGTCTGACATCCATTCACTGTCACCTTCTTCATGGTGGGAATCTCCATGTCCTGCAGAATGAGTTGTGTGGCCGGATGCCGCTGAGTCACACATGTAGCTTTAGGTTTTGTTCTTACATCAAAGAGATGTTGCAATTCAGCAGCTTTCAGGGCAATCAGTGGTCATCGCTGAGCAGATCGGGATGGAGGAAGCAAAGAGAGAGCAATGGAAAGAAGGGGTAACCTGCACGTTTGCCAGCACTCGCTAGGTTGGAGCATCAGAACACAGTTTCTGTTGGCGTGAATTTGTGAAACAACCAGGCTTGGGTTGAACTCTTGCACATTAACTTGACCAAAGTGGGACTGCAGGGGTTCAGGCTCAGGGCAACCTCTGCAGCCCTACAACCTCAGGACATCACCTCCTGAGTTGAACCCCTCAGCTCCAGCCCTGCTCCGCTCACCCATCTCACGCCAGCTTGTGAACGCACCCTCTTGCCTTCAGGTTCAGAATAAAGAGCAGGAAATATAACCGTGGTGTTGCAAGCTGCTTCACGCTGTAGTCTCCCATTTCCCCAATGCCAGGTTAAGAGGAGCCCAAGGCTGCTGAGATGGGAGCGCAGACCCGCAGCGAGGTGTGATCTGTCAGCTCTGCTCGGCTCCTTCAGTCCGGCTGAACCTCAGGCAGCCAGGACCCATCTCTTGGGCTGCCTTCTGGGAAGATTTCGGGAACTTGGATGGCACGTGAGGTTGACAGGGCTAAGCAGGAGGCTGGACCTCTCCGTGGGACGGCGAGATGCTGGGTTCTCCTCCGGTTCACTGCCCTCACCTTGGGGGTCCACGTGGTCCTGAGGAAATACAGAAATACAGCCGCTGTGTTGGAGGCCATCGACTCGGGAATGTTTGCTAGCGAAGAGGTGGACACCTCACGTGAGGTGATCGCCTAAGCTCTTTCTTGAGTCGATGGAGAAAGATCAACACTTCAGTAGGGCGGTATCTCTCATGCCAACAGCTCTCTGAGGGATGGATTGACCTCTTGAGATGCCTTTCTTCTGTTTTCCTCTGTCACCCACTGTTTACAGAAGGAAAACATCTGTCTCCCCAACACTCCTCAATGTCTCTGAAGTGAGACAAAGCCTGCTCCTCATACGTGGTGTGGGTGTAGGTGATAACCCTACTTCTGTCCTTTGCCCAGCTGCCCAGTCCTTTGACCAGCCATCCATACACCACGTCAGAGATGGCAAGAGCTTCCAGGACAGATGCCTGGACCTCCACAGCCAGATCCTTCTCGGAACACCCAGCACCCCCAGGCTTGCCCAGCCCCGATCCCAGAGGGTCACCAAGCTCTTGTCCTTGGTGACCACTGTCACGTTGGACGTGCCTGTGTTCAGCCTGATGGCTCTCGGCATCGCGGAGCCTCTCTGCAGTGGCACGCTGGCATTTGGGAAGTGGCAGCACCTATGGCAGCAGAGAAGGAGATATACATGGCTTATTCTTGGCTTTTGCTGAAGCTGTGGCATCTTCTAGTGACTTCACATGCATGCTAAAAGGAAAGGAGAAGATATGCTGCATACCCCCGTGAGCCCACACAATCCCAGACCTGCATTAAGTGGTCTCCCATCACCACAGCTTTGCACCGGACAAAAAAAATACTATTCAGCCTAGTGCTCTTCAACTAGGTCCTCTCAGACCCTGTCGGCAGGCTCATAGCCCCATGCCAAAGACTGGGGTGGTGGGCGGAGGGGGATGCTGAGACCTGTGGGTCGCTGTGCCGCCGGACCGTCTCTGGTCTGGGTCCTCCAGCAGCCGCCCAGTCTACTGTACTGGTGACAGTGGGAGGGTCTGCAGCCTGGTTCAGAGCGGGGATTCTGGCTTAAAGCACTGCGGGTTTTTCTGGAGAAAGGCTGTACGTACCCAGGGAATCGCTCAATATCGGAAAGTGAAAAACTCAGTGCCTTTTAGTGAAGGCAGTGGAAGTACGAAAGACCCTCTTACAGCATCAGTGAGGGGAAAAAAGAGGTAACTCTTCAGATTCCAGGGATGATATCCTGCAGCTTACCAAGTTACACTTCTATTGATATAATAATGCCTTTCCTGATGGGTTATCTTTTATATATGTCTTTGGCTAATATTCTGAAGAGTAGGGTGATTTGGGTACGCTGAGATGGGATGCAGGACAACCTAAAGCTTGCAGCCTGGAGCCTGTCAGGGCTCTCTCTGGTGCATTTAGACACATCATTGATGGTCTCTGGTTTTGTGTCATCAGATAAAACGTGTTTGTCATACCCATGATATGTTATTTTGAGGCATTGCGTTTTTGCAGCAGCAAACGCTCTGACACAACGCTGTTGCTTAAAAGGAGGATACCCACAAGATGGACACTTAGAGATCAGCCATCAGGACCGGGTTTTCAATGGGCCTCACTGGAAAATGAACCATCTCGCTGGTTTGGTGAATGGGTATCACTAAAGGAGAACAGGGTCCCTTGTCTCCCCCCTCTGTTAGAGAGCGAGGTTTGGGGTTGGCAGCTCTGACGGGGAGTTCGAAGGGCCGAGTCGGGGCTGTGGTTCTGCAGCAGACGGAGGTGCAGGCTGCCAGAAGTGTGGGGCTGGAGGAGGGCTCAGAGGTGAAAGCCATCTGCCAGTCACTTATGGGGACACGGGGAGGGGTGGCGGACAGGCGAGGGCATTTGGCTTAAATATTTTTGGTGCATAAGATGTGCCGGCCCTGCGAAGAACTGGACAACAGATAACGGTGCCTGTGCAAGGTGCGAGTTCATCCACCTTGGGGAGGGTCTCGTCTGATGTGACCCCCCAAAACAGTCTCCCTGCAACCACCCAGGACACACCGAGCCTGCGCCAAACCCGACCATACCCACCCTGACATGGCATCGCGCCCACCATGCGTACGCGTGAAGTTTCCTGGAACCGGGTGGAGATTTTAGGACTTGAACTGTATAAAAAGGGTAACACCAGAAGCTGGGGTGGGGGTGGGACCCCCCCTTCCCCAAGACACTGGAAGAAAAAGGACCAACAAGACATCGCTGGATCCACCAGTGGTGAACTCTTCTTTATCTGCCTCTCCCTCTCTCTCTTTTTCTCCCTCCTTCTCTCTTTCTTTTTATGACTAGTTCTGAGTAAAACATGCCGCACGGGACTTGTTCATCTTGTTACATCATCCAGTTCAGCAGTTGTCATTGACTTATCGTATCTACACACACACGCCTTGTATTTTGTACTAATAAATCACAAAACTGGTCAGCTGGTGTTGTTTCACCTTAGTTCAATACAAGGAAACTACGAACTCGGTCGTTGATCCCAAGGGGAGGGAGGCCATCCTAACAAACCCCTTTTGGGTCGTGACATTACAGGATGTCTGAGGTCACGTCGCACTGCGCCCTTGCACGGAGGGTTTGGTTATACCTCGGTGACAGAGCGAGCACCCTGGCCACATCCTGCACCTCCACGCACCCGCGTCCTCTCCTGCCGTCCAGCCTGGATGCTCACGAGAACAGAGCTGAACCCACAAAGCTCATCTCCTGCAATATCTCCAAATTACATCTCAGATCGATCACTGTGTGTTTTTTTAACAGCTTTCTTTGCTAGCAAATTGGAGCACGAAAGCAAACATTGCAACGGCAAGGGGTTCCAGCGGCCGGGATCCTCCGCCTTCGACCGTGTCTACACTGCCAAGTGAGTAAGCAAGCCCCGAGGTGCTGGTGGGGCAGAGCGGGGTTCGTCTCTCTCTTCGTTGGGGTTTAATCCAAACTCTTTTACGGTCCAGACTTTGCTCTGCGGTCCCATTGCTGTGTGCAGCACAGCGACATTTAGACCCATGGTTCTCCAGTACGTTTGCTGGTCAACCCAGCTCCTTTCTGGTCACCGGGTGCTGTCTATATATAGGATTTGCAGCCCTTGTGTGTATTATGTCCCTTCATCTGGAAGCCCGTTCACCCCACAGTAGGTGATGCTGGAGGTGTGATACAAGCACAGCCGCTGTCCCAAGGGCACCGCAGCTCCGAAGGAAAGAGCTGGCGGAGAGACGCCGACTTGCTGAGGAGCAGGTCGGTGGCAGATCTTGTCAAACCCCGGTGCCTCTGTCCCCGGTCAACTCCCTTGGCACGCGGTGCTTCGCTTCTCTGCCACATTGATACCTCTTGTCTTTGACATCCCTTCAGAGAGAGCAGAGGGGAAATTAATTCCAACCCAGAAGAGAAAAAGAACATAAAATATTTTATATTACTCTTGAAGTGCTGCTTGAAACTGGATGGGGCATCCAAGTGCCGCCCTTCACAGCCGTGCAACCTCTGCCAAGGGCAGAGTGCTTCCCCCTCGGAAAGCATCCCAGCCCAAAGGAGGCAGCTGGAAATCATTCCTGTCCCCCTGCAAAGGGACACATTAACTGTCAGACACTCCTTTTTGCTGTGAGGTTTTCCTTTTGTTGTTTCATGCAGCTTTCAATGCTACTAATTTGATTAATATGAGTTAATTACAAGGATTTTCCAAGCCAATATTATACATACAGCATCTATTATACCCGTGCCTTGATCAGACAGGTTAGAGGAGGAAAGCGGCTTTCACCGGTGCCAGCCGTGTGCGCGGGACGGTTTGTTTTCCTCCTCAGGCAGGACAAAGGCATCCTTTATCCCAGCCAGGACACCGGGAAGCAGACCCATGGGCGAGCAGCCGCCGTGTTCGGGCTCGGACACGCCAGCCGGCCCCCGGCAGCTGCCTGGGGTAAAAACCCACCCGCAATGGCATTAGTGCAGCCCGGATTCACCCGCCAACCATCCTTTGCTGGTGAAACATGTTGATTTTATTTCTATTTCCCCATGTTCTGATTTCTCTCCTATAAATTCCTCTCTAGCCAGAACTGCGGACACGCGTACCCTACATTTCTCGCTGTGCTTTGGTGCGCTGGCCTTCTCTGCAGCCAAGGTAACACTCATTTATTTTTTTTTCCCTTCAACCTTGCATCACTTTCAGCAAGGGATGGCGAGCACTTCGGAGGTGGTTACACTTCCAGGGACCAAATCCTCCTGATGCTGGGGAACCTGTCCCACCCGGCGGTCCTGCAGCTACCCAGGCGGTTTAAGTAGCAGCACACTCCTGGCACGGTTTATGCCAACAGATGTGTTCCCAGACATGATTCAGGACAAGTCGGGGCCAAGGACATTCGTCATAGAGGCATTACGGATGAGATCCCTCTGGTTTGGGTGGAGGGTTTACTACTTGGATGCTGGATGCCACATTATTCACCTCCAGGTCTGGAAATGGGCTCATTTGATTAAATTGGCAGAGCTGCCAGCCCTTCCCAGGGCTGGGGGCAGCCCAGGAGTACTTACCTGCATTTCTAAATACGATGCCCTTCAACGCAGTTTGAGTTTACCTCATTTAAGATGAGTACTTTCCTGGGGTCTGTGGCTATTCTTTCTCGAAAAGAGGAATTTTCTGACCAGGACAAAAGGAGGTTTTGCCTGTAGGTGTGGGGAAAACTAGAATTAGGGGGGAAAAAACCCTTTTTATGTGCTCAGAAATGCATATTGGACCACAGTATAGTCCTCCACCTCCTCCTGGAGAAGTGCATCTATCAGCTGCCTTTTCTTTCTGGTGAAGACAGTGCCCGAGCCAGCACCCTCCTTCCCGAGCCCGGCATGACCCACGCTGGGTTTCCGACGGGGACGAGCGTGTGCTCTGCAGTGGGCACAGCTGTGGGCGGAATTATACCCCCAAAGTCTTCAGAAAAGCTGAAGCGAGGGCAAGGCAAGTGCTCCGTTTCCCACGCAAGGGTCTCTGTCCCAGATCCAGTGTCCATCCCACAGCCCAAGGCTGCAGATTCTTCGAGACACGGTTTAGTGGGTTTAGTGGGCATGGTGGCATCGGGTATACTGTTGGACTTGATGATCTTTGAGGTCTCTTCCAACCATAATGTTTCTGTGATTCTATGAGTCCCCACTCCCCATCCAACCCAGGCAGCAGATGGGAACAGCACGGGGAGCGAGACCCAGGCTGGTGTTTGTAACGCCTTGTTTTACCCTTTACCCAGCTCCTGCCGCCTTTGCCGGCCTGATGTACTTGTTTGTGAGGCAGAAGTACTTTGTGGGCTACCTCGGGGAAAGGACTCAGAGGTAAGGACTTGCAGAACCTCTTTACAAAATCCGGGACGTGGATGCTGTCCCTTCCAGAGGCACAGCTCACGGTGATGCCTGCGATGGCCGCTTGCACGGGGTCCTGCAGGAAAGCCCCCCCTCCCTCCCCATCTTCTGGGTGCACAGGAGGAGCTGTGGGGGATGCGGTGGGGCCAAAGGAGCTGCAGGAACAGAGCGGCTCCTTCAGCTGCTCCTACTCACACGTTTACATGTTTGTAACCCTATTTGCACAAGGTCGTCCCTTTGTATTAATAAAGCTCGTTACACCCATGTGGAACAAGGTTGTCCCACAGCCTGTGATGGCTGAGAAGACACAAGTCCCTCTGAATAACCGCTCCGGTGAGCAGCAACCTACACTGAGTGCAGGAGGCCAAATCCAGCCCCAAATGGAGCCTGAAAATGGCATTTAAGAGCTCGCAGCTGCCTTGCAGTGCAAGACAGAGCAGAGCTTTGTCCCCTCCGTCTCAGCCCCTGAGGTCTTTGAGATGCTCTCAACAGCAGGGTCCCAAGTCTGAGGACTCACGTGAGGTGAGGTACGTTAACGATTTGCCTTCCTCCCTCTCTGTCTCCTCAGCACTCCCGGTTACTTGTTTGGAAAGCGCATCATCTTGTTCCTGTTCCTCATGTCCGTGGCTGGAATACTCAACTACTATCTCATCTTCTTTTTCGGAAGTGACTTTGAAATGTACATAAAAACGATAACCAGCGCGATCTCTCCGTTACTGCTCATACCCTAGCTCCTCGCAGCACGGAGGGGGTCAGGGTGCTTAATATATCGATACCCAGAAGCAGCCGTAATTCAACTGTTTAAGAAATGAACCCGTAACCCTTTTAGATTGCTGTAAATCTCATGCTTGATGGGCTGTGTAGTTTGATTTAACCTTGCTTTTTCCTTCAGGAAAAAGATTTATTGTGAGCACTCGGCACGCCCAAGGAATGGTAACAACTTCCAGTTAATTCTTTAGAGGTTTTTTCCCTAAACTGCAGCTTGCAAGCTGTTTGCATGTCTGGAAGGGACATTGTATGCTTGCTCCATAACTGCGTTGTACTTAGCTTTTGTCCCAAAACCCAGGAGCCTCTCGGCATTGTCCCTGACCGATGGTTCCCGCGGTCATCCTCACGCTCAGGCATTGCCTTTCGCCAGCATCCCGCACCCCCCTGCCCACGCAAAAGCATGTACCAACCCCTTCACCTTCCCTTTCCCTCCCACTTGTTGATGACCGAGCTCCGGCTGCTGCGGGAGGGCAGAAAATTGGCCCCTGTCTGGTCCTTCCTTGATAAATATTCATGTGCGTAACGCTCCCGACACTGATCTCATTTACACTTCAGCCTTTGTGTTCTCCCAGAGCTGTGGAAATGGGTCTTGCGTAAATGAGGAGCCGGTGTATTGACGGCGGGGTTGGATTCGTTTTGCTTGGCTTTGTTCAATAAAACAATCTAAAAGGATGAAATCTGTTTGCTCCCATCTTCTTTGCCTGGTGCATGATCCCAAAGCTCCAGGGCTCGGCAGCTGGCCGGTGAGCGGAGCAAGGGGAGCAGCACCGGGCTCTTTGTGCGAGCTGCTGATCGCCCTGGGCACGGCCTCGCACGGACGCGAATTTAACGACTCCCTCTCTATTAGCAAGTTCAATTTTCTGCCTCTCTCACTAACAATGTGCCCCTACAAGCCCGTATCGAGGGCTGGGTTGATTAGAGAAGCGGACCGAGGTAGGCAAACATCCTTTTTAAGCATTGCTACCCTATGAGTGCTTAAGCTCTTAAGCCTGTCTGATTACCGCATGCAGGATGGATAAAGCCGTATTTTATGGTTCCTCTGGGAGGGACAGAGACTCCTCGCTACGTGAGAAGAGGGTTTGCAGAGCTGTTTGCAAAAGCAGGCGCAGGGAAGCCGCCCGCCTTTGTACCGCACCGAGGCCGGTGGGGTTTGTTGCTGCCCAATGGGGCAGAGACGCCTGTGCATGGCTGCTCTCCTCTGCGCTGCCAAAACAACATACCGCTTTTTTTTATTTTTTTAAACCTTCTGCAGCAATTTTAGGCATCAAAGATTAGTAATAAGCGTATCTATTCCATGATGATTAGCTAATAAATGTTCTCACTGGTTAGAATGGCTAATTCAAAAACTATAATCTAACCTCCTAACCCATAGCTGCTGAGACACCTTATTCCCAGGCACAGCGCTTACGTTCCTTCCCTCCCCTCCTTCTCAAACGACCGTGACACACTCCAAACCCTACTTCACATCATGCTTCTCCCCCACCCTCCCTCTCCATAGCTCGTGGGCAGTCGCCCATCCTTGGGGGTGACCCACCACCCCTCTGCCCCTTGGGCTCAGCCCACCAAGGGACGGCAGCAGTCAGGAGGAGAGGGGTAACCCCTGCGGCCTGGAGTTACAGAGCTCTTCCACATTGCTGGTATCATATTGGTGTCACCACCGTTACCCAGTTCAGAGAAGGAGATGCTTCACCAGCCCCACAGTCCCTGCTCTCCAGCCAGTCTGGTCTCCCTGAGGTCTGAGACTTGTTGATGGAGACCATCGCTTGTGGCAGGTGACTCTCCCAACCCCACGTGTCCACCTTGCAGGTCTTCCCAGCTGGATGAGTCTCCCCTGGTGCCTTTTTGTCCTCTGTAGCAAAGAGCAGCTCACTTGACCTCCTTCTGATGTCTCCTGTTAGCTCCACCAGCCAGCTGTAAAGGGCAGAGGATTCAGATGCCTGGTTTGGGTCAGATAATCTACCCCAGCACTCTCAGGCCTCTCTGTTGACTCGATGGCTGGTTTCTGCACAGCCAAATTTAGGTAAGATCAGGTCATCTTCCAAGGGAACTAAGACCCTTCTTTTGCTGTAATCATTTTTTTTGCAAGAATATGCCCTACTTAGTTCCTGAAAGCCTTTCTGATAACAAAAGAGATGAAAATGTAGGCAAAATCTATTTTCCATCTGGCTATAAATGGAAAAGGTGATAGTATCAGACAAACAGGTGGTACATAAAATGATGGCTATGTAAATTCTCTGCGAACGTCACGCTGTGTTTTCCAAGCCTTGTGGTTGCATTTGCTCTCCCACCCTTTCTGTGAAAGGAAGGCAATGTCAGTGCTATTTGGGCTTTCCCCACAGGGTTAGACAACTCCAGTTTTTGGTTTTTGCCAGTAAAACCACCCCGATCTGGGCGGTACAGCTGCTGACACTTTGCACACCAGCTACTCAGAAAGCTGCAAATGCAGGCTCACCGCAGGGGGGTTGGACTAAATGACCTTTAAAGGTCCCTCCCAACTCAACCCAGTCTATGATTCTATAGATCCACGTGTAAAAAATACATATGCTGCTGTAAAAGATATATGGGCGCATACTGGGGTCACATACACATACACCTACTGAGCTGCCCTGGACGCGGGGACATGGCCAGCGGCAGAAGTGGCAGTCCCCTCTGACGGCTCCCGTTCAAGGTGGGCTTGCAAGCTTCGGGGGCCAGCACCCCCAAACCGCTATCGCTTTCCCATCCTCCTGATTGCACCGATGCTGCTAATTGTCCCCTTCGCCGTGTTGCCAGGCTGTGGGCTCTGCCCCACCGACGGTGCCCTGGCTCCTTGCGATGCCGTGCCATCACCATCCCGCGTGGCTGTTCCTGCATCCCACGCACACGACTAAACGGATTGTCTGTGCATCTATACGCATAGACACGACGTGTTTACTTACTATATCTGTGTGTATATATATATATAGTAGGTGCTGATTCATGTGGATGCTAGAGGCTTTTCAGGGAAGCAGGTTGCTCAGGCACCAGCCCTCTCGCAGCTTGCAGGCTGTGTACATCAGAGACTGCGGAGACTGCTGGAAGCCGGGCTATCGCAGGATGCTTTTGATCTGCTGACAAAGGACTACATACAATATTCCTGCCACAGCAACCGCTTCTGCTTCCGTACGGCTCTACAACCCTCTAGTGGAAACTCAGCCCTATTGGCACGCCGATGCTTCTGGCCATGGGATGAGCCCTTCCCTTGGGATTTGAAGCCTGCCGGTGATGCAACAGCATCCTCATTTCTGAACAGATGCACTGTTGCTACTGAATGCTATTTTTTATTATTCTGGCACATAGGAGGCCCAGTCCTGAAGCAGGACCTCTATCCTACCCATCCCAAAGCGAGCAGTCCTGCTTAGCACAGGGTCTGAGCAAGCAAGTAACATCCGAGCGCGATGAGAAATTTGTGCGCACCACCCACACGGGTTTCCTGCAGTATTTCCCAGCTTCCCAGAACTTGCAAAATAAGCCTGTGCAGTATCGGTTTGGTCTGAGTCTCATCTGTGCCAAGTCAAGTTTCCCACGGGATCTCTGAGAATCGAGAGAGCAGTTCTGCTGGCCTGGAGCAAAGGCCGGTCCTGGGCAGCTTCTTCAGCTCTCACCTGCTCCGAGTTTACTTTTTTCTAGCAAAGCAACTGGTTTAACATTCACAGAAACCTTCCAAATGCCCTGTCAGACTGGGATGCTGCAAAGCATTGAGCACTGGCCCAGCCAGTGCTGTGCCTTTTGCGGACTGCGCAAGAGCAGGATTAGGCCATGCAGGGAATGCCTGGAAATAGTCCACCCTTGATAAGTGAAAGGGCAGTACAGAACGTGAATAGTGGTAAAACCATTCCCCGGGCGATTTTAAATTGGTCTCATGTCCCAGCCAGAGTGAGCAGGGTGAACAGTCCCACGGAAAAGCCCCTCGGTGAGCCGCAGAGCCCACCAGCACCCTTGCAGAGGACATGCTGACTCCTGGGAGGGGAAAGGACCTCAGAGGCCATGACGTCCCTTTGGAGCACCCAGGAGACAGGTACAAGCTTCACAGTCCCTTCGGGTAATGAAGACCATTGTCCCTGGGGCTGTCAGGGAGGGTGCAGGACACCTCAGCGGTGGGTCCTCTCAAGGCGGTTCGGTGCCCCGAGGGTTAGGATGGAGAAGCAACATCTGCACCGCTAACGGGCTGCAGCGGAGAAAAAGCTGCTTTTAGCGGTGCTGTTGTGAACCCCAGGAAAATACGTCCCATGGAGAGGAACAGCTCAAACCGATGTCTGACCTCTGCCCCTGGGTGTACCTGCCCTGGTGGAGGGAGGCTGTGGGCAGGAGAGAATCAGCACTGCTCCATCCATCCGTCCTATCTGCCAGAGCATCTCACTGCTCCCAGCCAGCGCGCAGAGACACGAAAGCTGGCAAAAGTGAGATTCCTGCCCCAAAGGACAAATAGCCTCCGCAGCGAGCTGTTTTTCCCCTTTAGAGGAGAAATAAATAACTTTTCAATTTCAGCTGCGAGGATCTTCACACCGCGAAATAATTTCATCAGACAGATGAGCTCCCGGGGCTTCGTGCTGGCTGCCGACCGAGCTGCTCGGATGCCATCAGCTGGGCGCTTCCCGCTCGTCCCCGGGGCAAAGGGACCAGACACCAAAGGACCAACCACAATCTGGGGCACGGAGAGAGAGCAGGGTGTGCTTTTCACCTAAGAAAATAAAGGCGTGATGGTATTGCAGTGGAGTTAAACTCATGGTTACGGCAGTGCCGTTTCTGCCATGCGGTAACTGGCAGGGACCGCTTGCGTGCCATGACCTCTCGCAAGGCCAGCAGATGCTTCGGGAGGCTTAGGAGAGGGGCTTTGTACAAAGATATGATGATTTATTGTTCCTGGGTTTGCCCAAGAGAGTGCCACCACTGCCTTCATCCCCAAACAATGTTTTCTGTGCTTTTGGCACAGCATTTCAGAGGGGGACAGTCTGACCCAGCAAGAAACCCCCTCAATTGCTCTGGGATTAAGCAGAGCAACACGATGTCTCCTGGCCAGCTGCTTCATGCTTTTCGTTTGTGTTGCAGCAAAGGCATTTCTTTTCAAAAGTCAGCTCCGGTCTTCCCACTCCCCTCGGCAGGCGGAAGGGGATGGTGCACATCCCCACCAGCAGCCGTGGGGCCGCGGTCCTGCCAGCTGCCGTGTCCCTGGGCTCTCCCACCTCCGTGGGGACCACCTACCCTTGCTGGTGGACAGATTTACTTCCCTCTCTCAGACTAGGCAGCTCCAGCCCTAAGCCGAGGCCACCCCAGCCACAAACCAAAGGAGACACTTATCAGAGTTTAAGTTACACTTCAGTCCTGAGCTATGTTTAACAATACTGTGGTTTCTTGGAGCGTATCTCGCTCCACATGCCTTCAGCAGAGGCAGTGCTGAAGAACAGAAAATAACGGTTTGCATGGAATAACCCCACTGCTCAGCCCAGCTCTGAACTCATTCCCCAAATCCCACGTGCCCCTTCATCCCAAGCATCCCCTTCAGTGCCAGCCCCCCTCGTCCGTCCCTCTCCGTGTTTGTTGTCCCCTCCGCATCCCTCCGACCACTCAATCTGCCTGTTGGTGAGCCAGTGCAAGGAGCTGATCTGACTGAAAACAACCTTTTTTTTTTTTTTTTCTCCTTTATTGACTTGTTTTTAACCCATCTCAACTCTGTGACCCCCCATTGCTGCAGACAGAGACCCCAACAGAAGTACTTGTGGAGCCCGCGGGGTTTCCCCTCTGCGCGGTGTTAGAGCCGTGCTGCTGTGTTACCCTTCAGGCACTCCTACGGGGGTGAGGTTTCCTTCCACTAATTCACACCGAGTTATCGCTGTCACCAGAGGCCAACCGCCCCTTCTCTGACCTCATACCCTCTGTAGGATCGGCGCGGCATCCCATACAGCGCAGAAAACGAGACCGTACCTG
>NW_009609949.1:20614-33721 GCF_000690535.1 Cariama cristata
CCAGCACAGAGCCTACCCGGGACAAACCAGTGACCCAGCTCACAAATGGAAAATAGCATTAAGAAACTCTGTCCAGGCATGTTACAAGGACCAAAAACCCTGCCAGTCATTGCTTGTCCGAGCCACTGTTTGTTTCATGACCTCTGGGCTGCTCTATTTCAGAAAAGTACTTTCATTTCCCAAACAAGGGCTTCGGTTACTAATTTTTTTTTTTTTTGACTGAAGTAGGAGGATGTAACCCTTCTGACAAAGCTTCGCTGGTGACAGCACACTCTTGACTCAAATTTAAAAAAGTTGCTAATAAAACATCAGCTCCAACTCCCTGGCAAAAGTCAGCTGAACTTTTCCTATTCACACACAAGCCATACTGCCTTGGAAACAGTCTGTTATGAAAAGGGAGAAATGAAAAGCAGAAAGGTAGATAAACAGTGACAGACCCCTACCCTTTCACAGCCCAGTCTGCCCGGCGAGTGCCCCGGGCCAGCGGGATGTTTGCTCCCATGAGATGCCAGCAAGTCCCCGTCCCCCCGGAGCCACCGCGTCCCTGCGGGACTGCACGCACCCCCCTGAGCCTGGCATTCCTCGGATGCTGCAAGCCCAGAGCTCAAGGCTTTCCACGTTTGCACCCCAGCGGTACCTAGCTCCAGTATTTCACCATAAAATATGTTTGCAAGAGGCTGCCCTGGCCTCCGAGGTGTTGAGTGTCCTGCATCACCTCTTGCTCCGCGGCGGACTGGCTCACCCCTCGCCTCCCTTCCCTCTGCACCCCCGGATCCCCTGCCACACATTCGGGTTTTCCCCCCGCGCTCTGTGGTCTGAGGAGACACCAGCCCGCAGCACGTTCAACATCCTGATTGGAAACACCAGAACCCCACCAGGGCCGCGTTCCCGGCACTCATCTGGTGCCGGGTGCGATGTGCTGGGTGTTTCCTCAATGTAGGATGCAGAGATGCTCATCCGTGTGGCCGTGGGCGGTCCAGACCCACCGACAGCCGCATGACACACGATGCTGTCCCACGTTAACCTTTCACACTGCCGAGTGGGCGTGAGGGGACCTGCTCGAGTCTCCCACGTGCTGTCACCGTGCAAAGAATGAGTGGTGAGCGGGGGTCAGGATGTGAGGTTGCACATCACACGGCAAGACTGCGGTTTCACACACCGCTCGGCACATTCGATAGCTTGCAGGCACTGAAAGGAGATGGTTCACAACTCCCCGTGCCTTTCTCAACCCTTGCTTTCCTAGTCCTGGTCCTGGTGTCTCATCGCCACCTTTGCTTCAGGTACAGCACCCAGCAGATCTTTTTCTGAGCCATTCCACCCCCTCAAATGGCAGAAGACCACCCTCTTCTGTGGGTTACAGCCATCTGCAGAAAGAGTCTGAGAAGCCAGAGATGCTGCCAGGTTAATTGCAGGGTGGGAAACGAAGGGTGCAGCCTCCGCCCATGGTTGTGAGTTGTGTTGGGCTTGGTGTAGCACTTGGATGATGCCTGGGTATTTACGGTGTTGGACTTGAAGATGCCTGGGTAGTTACGGTGTTGGCCTTCAGTTCAGTTTTGCCATCCTGTGCGGGTTCAAATGCTGCTTTTAAATGCAGCCAGAAATCAGAGGAGGCTTGGGAGGTGTTGCTGTATTTGCCCTGTGCTTACACCCGTTCACAGGGATCTGCCCTCAGCCACCGTCAGAGGCAGGATCACGTCGACAAGAATTTTTGGTTTGACTCAGTACAGCTGATCTTGTGTTTTGATGAATTTCTGCTCCCAGCTAATTTTGCAACGCGCACCATGGCTCTCCACCAAGGCGAGGGGAACGGAGCGGTGATGCCTGCTGCAAATCAATTAAGAGACACCCTGCCAAATCTGTTCCTTTGTCAACGATTCAGCAAATGACTGTGAGATGGTACAAGTGGGTTTTATTAGTGCAGCATGAAGAATTCAGCACTGTAACTGAAAGAAAGATTAGTCCACAGGCCCTCAAGACTGTAACTGAGCAGGGCTTATTCTCTTCCACCACCAGCAGATGACCATCAGTCAGACCTCAAGCCTGGATGGCACCAACCTGCTTCAGGGCTTGCAGTGGAGAAGTATCCTCCTCCTAACATTTCCCAGGGAAAGGGACCTCTCCGCTGGCTCAGGACACGGCACGGTCCTTGTGCAGGAGCTTCGCACAGCCGCAGCCCCAAGGGCAGTACCAGCACTGGGGCAGGTGTGAACCATCTCCTTGTGTCCTGGGTGAGAAGACAGGTCCTGAGCCCATTCCCACCAAATGAACATCCCATTGGCATCCCCAATCCACCTGAGGAAGCTCACACAAGCAAAACCTGCTCTGATCTCCTGTATTGCTGTCACTTGAAAGCAACATGGGGAAAACCCTCCAGGATGCGGCTTGCCATGTCCTGAGTCATCCTGCTGGCTGTGGGCCGAGGTTGCCATCTCCCAGCGACTGTCCTCTCATCACTCCATCCTCCACGCCACGGAAAGGTGATCCCACACAAACAAACAACACCTGAGGTCCCTCCACCGCTGCTGCATGTCACTGCTGGTGCTCAGCACCCTTTTCCTGGACCTAGACCCCAGGAGACATGGTGTTGCCCTTCCGAACCTTTGTTATCAATGAGAAACTTAGCAAAGCGGCCGGTGGCAGCAGCTCTGCTCTGAATTTGTTGAGTTACACGGGGGCTGGAGTGAGCAGAAAACCAAGTTGTGTCCGAACTGCCACTTGCAGAACTCGTGGTCCACGCCAGCCCACGCCGCTGGACCCACTGCAGCTTGCACAAGACACTCAGCCGGTGGTGAGGATGGCAGGTTGGACCCCTCGTTTGTGGAAGAATTGGCATCCTGGAACTGATGTGCCACCTTCACCTGGGGTTTTTTCATCTAAGTATGGCAGGAGCAGCCCTGGAGGGAGCCGTGCAGAAGGCATGAAAGACAGAGACAGAGTGCACGCACCCCGCGGTGCCGCCAAAAGCACCTGAAGCCTGCACCGTTGCACCCACTGCATCCCGTGCCCAGCTTCTTTCAGCAAAAATGCCACCAAACGCAGGCTGAGGGCAGACCTAGATCAGATGTTTGCCTCCAGAAAAGCCAGCACAAATACAGTGCCAGCAGTTGTGGAAGTGTGGCTCAGGGCAACATTTGGCACAACCCTGAATGCTTCCCTCCCTCCCTTCTGGGCTGAGAAAACGCAGAGGGTGATGCAGCAATCATTTCTTCAGTGCAGGCTGTGCTGCAGCTCTTCATTTTACAGTGGAAGTGTAGCAAGCATAGGAAGGCTACGCATCCCAGGAAGCATCTATATGTGGACAGCTTCCAAAACCTAGTTCAAACCAGTCTGTGACGGGCCTTGGCAAGTGTCAATTAGACAAGGTTTCATAAAAATTTCATTCCCAACATGGCAGCCTTCTTTATGGTCGCTCTCTGGGCTTTTCTAACCCAGTTGGCAAATGGTAATCGGCTTTTTCCTACGCTTGACTGCTGTAATATGTTTTACACTAGCAAGGGATCCAAAGTTCATTACTGATCCGGTTTCTTGGTCTTTCATTACAAACCACAGTGGAAATTTGTGGCAGGTATGCTTAAGATATCCCTACCATAAGTGTACAATCACGGTATAGCCCTGTGGAAGCTATACAAGGGTACATAACTCGTTCTTTGTATTCACCATCGATGTGGGTAAAGCTAAAATTACGGCATATATCCAAAGTTCTTGTACTGGTACCCTGCTTGTTATGCCAGGAGACCCTACTGATGACATTATGGAGGTCGTTACTTTATCACTAGCAGACGTCTAGTGACATTGAGATTTTGGGTGCAGGAGCCTTCCAGGATTAGATGTGCCTTGGATGGAAGGTGCAGAGAGCGCTGAAACAGAGCCAGTGCCAGCTTCCAGCAAAGGACCCCTCTGCACCGAGGGGAGCAGAGCTGTGTCCCCTGCTCCTGAGGACCTGTCACCATCCTGTCTCTCAAACACCGTAGCCTCAGGGCAGGGATAGGATAAGCTGAGCCAGGCTAACTCACACGCTCCTCTTCTGCCTCAGCACATATTATATCACTTAGGCTGATGCTCTTCCAACAGGTCTCAGGATTTAGTGTGGTTCATATTTGATCAGGCAGATCCCCAAGGAACCATTTGAATAGCAGAGGATATGAGTACAGCATATGAAGGGACCACCTGGGTCATTAAACCCAGTCCCCTGTTGTCCCTGGCAACCACATAATAGATATTTAATCCAGAAAGGCCCAACTACCTCCATTCCTCCTCCCTTGTGTGGCCGGAGCCTGTAACGTGATATTAAAGCTGTCACTGAAAGCACATTTCTTGCTGCAAAACGGCAGAGCTCCCAGAAAGTGGAAAGTCTCTGGTGTCTCTGGCCATAATATATTGGTAGGAATAACACGGTTCCTAGCAATAGCATTTTGCACAGAGCCAGACTTGGCATTTCCCCAAACACTTTCTCAGCCATTTTAGAGATTTATAACTAATAATGGCATAGCTGGATAAATAATTAGACTCTGAGGTTTTGTCTTAGCTTTTTTCTTATAAATAAATCCCATCTTCACAAGCTATTTTAAAACACCTGTCAGTAGTGTGATCTGCATTTCATATCGGTGACTCGCTTATTTCCTGCCCAAATATATTGATTTTATTTCCATTATCTGTACTCCTTTATTTATGCAATTATCAGAGCTGTCTTTCATCAGAAATACTTCTATTCTATGTGTATAGGTGCATATCACTATATTGGAGATGATTCAACATACGCAAACACACGTGTACGAAGGGTTACAGAGAAGCAGGTCAGCACGAGGCAGAAACCCTTCACGAAATGATGGAGCTGTCCTAAATTGCATCTGATTGCCCCGGGTGAATGCTGAGCTACGGCAGAGCTATGGCAGACCACGTTGTCCCACCGAAGGAGCACTCTGAAGGAAGAGAAGTGACTCCCAATAACAAACTTGAACCCTGCAGAGGAACTGTTGGTTAATATCTGGAATCATAGAATTGTTATGGTTGGAAGAGACCTCAAAGATCATCAAGTCCAACCGTATACCTGATGCCACCATGCCCGCTAAACCCACTAAACCATGTCTCGAAGCACCACATCTAAACGTTTTTTGAACACCTCCAGGGATGGTGACTCCACCAACTCCCTGGGGAGCCCGTTCCAATGCCTAACGACTCTGACAGTGAAGAAGTTCTTCCTGATATCCAACCTGAACCTCCCCTGGCGGAACTTGAGACCGTTTCGTCTTGTCCCATCGCTAGTTACCGGGCAGAAGAGATCAACAAATACCTTCAGAAGGTCCTTTTAAGGAAGGGGAAGATTAAGAAGGCAGAGCGAGCTATTGCGGCGCTGAGCTCTCATGAAACCTGGTGTTAGCAGGTATTAAGCACCTAAGAAAGTGAGGGATAAAGAAAACAAAAAGAACAGCATTAACAATATATCCACCTCTTGGAAACGCGGGCTGCTCCCATTTCATTCTTGGCGTGCCCAAAAGTTGCACAACTACTTAGAGTCAAGGACAGGAAAACAGGTATCAGGTTAGATTTATAAAAGGCCAGGCACCCTCAGCACTGGGAATAGATGAGCACATCGCCTTTCGTCAACTGGAGGCAGATTTATGGGAGGGAGGACACGGGAGGCTAACAGAGCTGTTGCTCTCCCCCACCCATTACTGCTGCCTGCTGCTGCACGTGCTGTGCATCACGTCAGCGGGGCTCTGCTTGCCCCTCATCACCACCGCAGCCATATTTGGCCCCGTTTTAATTTTCCCCACTGTCAGTCCCTCCGGCAGCTTTGTCCCCTCTTCCTGTCTTCACTCATGTCCCGAGTTAGATGAAGTCTCTCTTCCAATTTAGGGAATGCGGTTTGCAGCCCACAGGAATTAGCATCTCCTTGGAGGATGTACTAGCGGGGAGCAAACAAGGCAAAATTTGTCCGGGAGCAGACTGACTCTTACGTAAACAGAAACATAAACTCAGAAGACCCAGGAGATCCAGAAGCCTGTATTTTCTCTGCACTTGTTTCTCTTCCCATTTTATGCCAACTGGATGCTGTTGTGAGCTAAAGCCGATGGAGTTGCAGCAAGAGTGGCAGGGAAGAACTGTGACCATCCCACGGCAAAGACTGGGTATAGCCAGCATGGACCTTAGTCCACCTGACCTCAACAGTGACAACTGGGCTCACTTTTGTGTCAATCAACTTGATTTCACCATTGTGTTGGGACACAAGAACAAGTAAAGATGCTGGTTTCAGGCCCATCATCTTGTGCCTCAGCTCTGAACCTGGGCAAGTGTGACAGATTATGTGCAAGAGATATTTCTTAGTGACAGTAATTTCTTTTTGTCCACCTGAAGACCTTTGACGCTACACCAGCAAGTACCATTAGTAAAGCAGGTAGACAAACATTGCTTTTTCTGTGTTTATTCTAAGGATGGGCATATTGTGCATCGTACGATTGTAAAACCCACATTCTAATGTGCTGAGTCAAAGAAAACAAACTGTAAGAACTCATTACTATTTCCCCATAACCACATTTTTTTTTTTCTCCATCGGGTCCAAGCCTTGCAGCAAGCGTGGTAGGAACACTTCCACGAATGTACAGGATGTGATTCTGCCAGAATTCCACCCAAAGCCACCCGTGACCACGTGCCTCCCCCTTCCCAGCCCCAACCACACACTGTGCGTTATCTCCAGACCTCAGGAGACCTCCTTGACATGGGCTCACATGGGCACATTTACGGGGGTCCAGGCCAGCCACTCCTTCTGCATGTTTTGCTCATGCCCCGTGTAGGGGTTGGTCTGAGCGGAGACTCAAGGACTCTGCAAAATTTAACATTTTGATTTTGCTGGTTGGCAGGAGGTTCACTTGCCCCTGGTTTTCGCAGGGGAGCATTGGGGAGCAGCTGCTCGCCCACAGCCACGGCAGGGCCGTCAAGAGGTGACGGTAAGTGGTTGGCTGCTGGAAGGGAGCCAGGAGTTTCAGGAAAGACATCAGTCATGCTATTTACCACAAAAATCTTCCGTAACCACCAAATGTTCTCCTGGCCCTAGGAGGTTTGGGGTTGGTTTTTTTTTATTATTTCCTTGGCCTGTTGGGTTTTATCTTTGCTACCACCTTGTGAAACGCTGTGGACAACCCTTAGCAGACAAACCTGACGTCTGCCTCACGAACCAGGAGGCCATCCCCACCGTCCTGGGGCCACCGCATGGCTGCTCCACTGCCGCACGGCCCTTCGAGAATGCCCGCCCAGGCCCCGTCCCTCACAGAGCACCCAGACTCCACAGCCCTGCACGCGTCTGTCCTCTTAGAAGGGCAGTGGCATCGTAAAAAAGTCAATCTACTCTTTATGCCTTTAGATGCCTCTGTGAGTCACTTCACTCTACGTAGAAGGGAATCGGGGGGGTCAACTCAGCTATGTTTAGCATAAATTTTCACATAATGAGAATGACTTTCTGTCTAGGGTTCATTCTAGCCCATGGAGACCTGTGTGGTAAGATTCAGTCAGGGCAGGGCAGTGAGATTTACTGTGTCCATTTCTGAGTCCCTGACCACGAGAAAGACATTGAGGTGCTGGAGCGAGTCCAGAGAAGGGCAACGAAGGTGGTGAAGGGTCTGGAGCACAAGTCTGATGGGGAGCGGCTGAGGGGGCTGGGGGGGTTTGGTCTGGAGAAGAGGAGGCTGGGGGGAGACCTGGTTGCTCTCTACAACGACCTGAAAGGAGGGGGTAGCCAGGTGGGGGTCGGTCTCTTCTCCCAAGTAACCAGTGATAGGACAAGGGGAAACGGCCTCAAGTCGTGCCAGGGGAGGTTCAGGCTCGACATTAGGAGGCATTTCTTCACAGAAATGGTCATTAGGCATTGGAATGGGCTGCCCATGGAGGTGGTGGAGTCCCCATCCCTGGAGGTGTTTAAGAAAAGACTGGACGTGGCACTTAGTGCCACCGTCTAGGTGATATGGAGGTGCTAGGGCTAAGGTTGGACTTGATGATCGCAGAGGTCTCTTTCAACCAAATCGATTCCTTGATTCTGTGAGAACAGCCAAGCTCTTCTCTGATGAGGTGACCTGTGGGACTGAGAGGCTGGAGCACACTTCATACGGGTCTGCTGGGCCTGGAGTCAGGGAACTGCACCGCATAACCCACACGGACGATGTTCCCACTGATGCTAAGCTATGTCCTCTCCAGAACGTGATGGAGTTAGAGAAAGGGCAGAGAGAGAAGACTAAAACAGTCAAGGTAATGAAACAACTTGCAAGGAGACAATAAAAAGGCTTTGGAGAAGAGGAGGCTGGGGGATGGAGAAGAAGACGACTGACATTTGCAAAATCATGAAGGCAGGGGGTGAGGTGACTGCAGGATGGTTATTCATCATATGCCACACACTAGAACTAGGGGGAGCATGATCGAACTAGTAGTAGATTAGTTTAAGATAGATAAAAGTGCTTCTTCACATAATGGGTAGTGAGCACTCCTCAGAGCCATACCTGGGCTTCGTCTTGGAAAGAGTTAGATGGACCACATGCCAAACTGAATGAAGGAAAGAGCCAGAGACTGGGCGGTGGATCAGTCAAGGATGATCAGGGTCCAATTATCTCCTCTTTTATTTAGCACTGTTGTCATAACCATTGTGTACATGTCTCTAGCCTATATTCATCGACAATTTTGAGATAAGCCTTGTAGGTAGTCATCTATTTGGCTTATTACAAGAACACATCCTCAGCCTGTAATTCTTGCACAAAAAGCAAAATAGGAATTAAGAGCTGTGATTTACAAGAATGAGTAAGGCGGTGTTTAACCTAGCCAGCTAATTCTCCTTTAAATGTCTGCTGAAAGCTACAGGCAGGCTTCCAGCATGTGAGTCCTTCTTCAGTATTTCCTACAATTTTAACAAGAGTTCAGCTGGAGTTCTAAATTACTGGGGGAAATTGGCTTTTCTCCATCTGGTTTCCACCAGTTCTGCAAAGATCACAGAAAAATGAAAACAAACTTCCTAAAATTTCAAACTACGCTGCAGTCACTGGAAGTTAGAGGGAAACACCAGTGCAATAACCTACCAGGGAGGTCACGCTGCAGAAGAGACTTGACCTCTGGCTGCAGCGTGACTGAAGCGGCGTGATGAGCAACAACTGCTAGATCATGTACGAGGAAGAATTCCTCATCCACCGAAGTCAGTGGGAGCCACGAGGAGAGGTTTGGGGACTTCACTTTCCGTTTAACTCACTTGGAAAGGAATCTGGAAACTGCCAATCCCCCCGCCCTGCCGCGCAATCTCTAGGTCAAATCCAAACTTTGGCAACCCTATAGGAGACATGGGTTTTTAGCTAGAAATTTTGGTGCTTCTGCTCATCCACGTTTCCAGTGAAAGGGTCTGGAAACATCCTGAAGTATGTACCATGGCTTTTCAATATGCTCAGCAGCTATTTCTGAACCTTGTGAGACATTTTGCCAGGGGCGAGCTACCGGGCAGGTTGTATGTAGCTGCAAGTGGAGCCTGGCAGAGCACGGAGAGGAGAAGGCAAGGGTGAAGAGAGCCCAGAGGACACAACAAGGAATTGCTGTACAGCTGGGGATGTTTTTCATGAGCGTTAACACCTAATACCCGAATCATTTGGGACACGGGAGACTGCAGGTTCAATTTTACTTATGGCGGAAACCCTTCACTCTGGTGCATGTAGATGTGTTTAGCAGGCTGGTGGAGAAAGCTGAAGCGTGAACATTTATCATCTCTCGGGGCTGCTCAATCTATAGGATTTACTTTTAACAGTTAGTTTTGTAGCTGTGACTCTCAGCCAGAGAATAAAGCAGAGCTTCAGGCAGTGAATGCGAATTCTGAGCTGCTCTGGGCTTGGGAGGAAGAGAGTCAGAAATCTGGATGGTTACAGCCTTTGGAGAGACCTATGGAGCAGCCAGGTCCAAAACTCTTACAAATTTGGGTAGTGGCTACGGATTTCTGTTCTGCTGAAAGCCCTGATGACACAGGCAGGAATTTCTCCCAGCAGCAGGGCAGCTTTCAGCAGCACCTACGGGTGCCTTCCTCCCTCAGCTGTGCTGTGTTTGTGGGAGGACATACCGATGGGTCCTAGAAACTTATGCATCTTTCGAATAATCTTGAAAAAAAAAAAGAGGGGAGGGGTTATTCCTAGTCCATATCTGTTTGCTTGTTTGGTCTATGGTGCTGTCCCAGAAATGGTATTTAATAAGTGTTTCGTTGTAGGGTGGCCATGAGCAATTAGAAGCACGAGATGCTGAAGCTGGCACTGCTGCAAAGAGAAATGTTTGTAGACCCACAGCTTGGAAAGTTAAAATTTTGGCCAATATTTCAGCAAAGGAGTTAAACTGATAAACAGGGCAGCAAGTATGTAATATAATCATGCAGACAAATAATTTTGTGTTCTCCCCTCCTCTCCTTCCGATTTCTAAAACATGATCACATCACACTTGCCATTAAAACCAAAATACCCTTTCTCGGTAGATCTACATCTTAGATGGCATCATCAATTCAAGAGTTCTTCCAGCTCCCCATGAGAATCCAACCAACAGATGGCAGCAGCCCTGTTCCTAATGGCTCTACCACCACCACTTCTGCTCTCATCGAGGCACATGGTTGCCAGGCTCCCTGGGATGCTTCAGACCTCACTGATGAGCCTACGGTCAGAAGGGCACCAGAAATGTCCCTGTAACAGAGCAAGCGGTTGTGAAACACAAAGAATCTCCCCTGGTTGCACTCTCCGTTGTGGTCTTGGGGGCAGGATGGATTAAATGAGACGGCAGATGCCCCAGGAAGCACAGCTGAGTCCGACCAGAGACATCAAACACCACAGCCCCACCGGTTGCATGGCAGCTGATGTTCAGCATCATAAGTTTTTCATACGTGAACTCTGTGCGTTTTATGTAACTCGTTTATTTACGCACTGCCTCCACCCCGGTTGCGAAGCAGCACTTGGCACAAGGCGCACGTGGGAGATCCCTTTGGTCAAACGCCGCAGGCACTTCGCACTTCTCCTGGCTCTTTGCCACTTGTCCTGTAAAGGCATTTGGCCGTTCACTGACAGCCACAGGCTTTTCCCTCCAACAAACCACTTGAAACTGAATCTCCTCGCATAAAAGGGTTTTCTTTCTCAGCCAGCACTTACATTTTACATCCGCTCTTTATTTTAAATGTACAGTTAAGTTGGCCATGCGCATCAGTGGTATAAAATTCATTTTTGTGTGGACATCCAACAGACTCCCAATGTACGTCATACACGTTTTGTTGTATGTGCAACATACACCCCAGAGCTAGACAGGGCTTGCCAAAAAATTTCCTTGGCCTACCACACCGTACTGGAGAAGGGATTTGGTGGATCTGAGAAGCAGGAGGGAGTTGGATGCTGCAGGGCTGGCCCTGCCTTGCTGAATTAGCTTTCTTCTTCCCAATGCCACTGTGATGGTCACCTGCCTTTCCTGGGCAGTGGTCATTGCTTAGTGGGTGCTGCACATCTCATGGTGCAAGAGGAAGCGTGGGGATGAATACAAAAAATGTAGCTGGGAGGTATGGAGGAGGAGAAGACAGGAGACATGGGCTAGCGGGGGCAGGAACAGACGTCAAGTTAGGCTGGAGTTACCTTCCCACTCATCGGTGCGTTCCTAATTTGAACCAAGGCCTCAAGCAAATGAGCAGTCATCCCAGCAAGCAGAGGAAGGGAAAACCTTGAAAAAGACAGCAGGTTTACTGGCTGCGTCCTAAGCTCTGCATCCATCACCCATACAGTATAGGCCTCCTTAATGTGAAGGGTGCTGGAAGAAAAGTCTGTACAAAACAGAGACAGTGGCTTGCCGGTGGGCAGTGCTGAACCCAGCTCTTACCGGAGCACTGGAAGATGCATCTTCTTTGGGTGTTGCATTTCTTTGCCAAATTTCAGCTGCCTCTCCTTTCTGCCGTGAGATGGCTCAGGGAAAGCTTCAAATAAACTTGTGTGGTGGGGAAGGCGTGTGTGCTCTCCATTCTCAAGCACGAATAACTCAATTTTACTAAAATTTTTCAAACTCCTTCCTTTCTGGAGAACTTCAACTTTAAAGAAGAAAGATCTGGAAAATTGCATTAAATGACTGAAAGCAAAGCAGAATGGGTATAAGTAATTTCTTAATATTGCTACTCTACCAAAATAACACCAAAAAAAAGTATAATCTTCAGGCAAGTGGAAGAAGCTGTGCATTCACAGGTCCTGGTCCTCACGGGAGATTTCAACCACCCCAATTTCTGCTGGACAGGCAACACAGCAGGGCACAAGCAGGAGGTCTCTTGAGTACACTGATGATAACCTCCTGACACAGGTGACTGAAGAGATGGCAAGGAGAGATGATCTGCTGGACCTCAGAATCACAAACAAGGAAGAAATGGTCAGGGATGTGAAGGCTGGCATGGCCTTGGCTGCAGTGATCATGAGATGGTGGAGTTCAGGATCCTAAGAGGACGGAGCAGGGAAAAAAGCAGGACCACAAGCCTGGACTTCAGAAGAGTAGACTTTAACCTTTTCAGATTGGTGCTTGGAAGGGTCCCAGGGGTTACATCTTGGAAGGAAGAGAGGTCCAGAGGAGCTGGTTGATTTTCAAGGATCACTTCCTACAAACACAAAATCGTCCATCCCCACATGCAGGACATCATGCAAAGGTGGCAGGAGGCCTACATGGATGGACAAGGAGGTCCTGACAAAACCCAAACACAAAAAAAGAGCACAGAAGAGGGTGGAAGCAGGGGCAGGCCACCCATGAGGAATACAGAGACACGGTTGGAGTGTGCAGGGATGGGGTTAGGAAAGTCAAAGCCCACCTGGAGTTGAATCTGGTAAGGGATGTGAAGGACAACAAGACGGACTTCTATGGATATATCAGCAGCAAAAGGCAAAGTGTGGGCCTGCTGCTGAATTGGGGAGGGGATATGGTGACAAAAGACGTGGAAGAGGCCGAGGTACTCAATGCTGCCTTTGTCTTGGCCGTTCTGGTATTGCCTGCCTTCGGCAATGCCAGGGCCATGAGACACACAGGAACGTCTGGAGCCAGGAAGAGTTACTGTCACTGGAGGACCAGTTTAGGGAACATTTATGACGTGCGGAAACAAACTCTACAACT
>NW_009609950.1:0-23952 GCF_000690535.1 Cariama cristata
TCTTATATATAGAATAAGTTATGAATATGTGTAAAATTACTATGAATGGTAGTAATGAAAGTACTCAAATACTTACCTTCAGTATGTTGACTGCACCAAATTTTACAAGGAGATCCCCACATTTCTAGCCATAAAATATTTTTGGTGGTGGTGGTTTGGGGTTTTGTTGGTGGTGGTTTTGGTTTGGGTTTGTTTCCTTTTTTTTTTTTAAACTAAGACTCAAGCAGACATTATAATGTTTTATTGTAACCAGAGCACAGGTGGAAAGCTAGCTGAGATGCCTAACATGCCCCTTTGCATTCTAATGTGACTTTATTATTTCAAAATTAGTAACAAGCTAAGAAACCTTCCTACTCACTATTTTCTTGCTTGGTTTCTTCCTCAACCCTGACTCCCTTCTTTTTGCTCTGCAACTATAGTTCCAGCACAGTTCAACTGCAACATCACTAGAGAGATGTGAGGTGCAAGGAAGATAAAAATACATGGAGGTTAAATAGGTTGTGATTAACAGGACACTCTGATACTGCCTCAGGAACAGAAATTCTGATTATGTCTGAAGATATACCAATACCTGAGCAACAAAAATCCAGAGTTTGTAACTTTCCAACACTTTTCCACACAGCAGAAAGGCCAACTCATTCCCCTATCCTGAACAACCACATGAGCGTTACCCAATATAACATCCTGAACTCAAACTTGCTGATAGCAGAGTTCAGCTTCCTTCCACTAGGAAGCAGTGTTAAACCAACAAATAAAAGGTCGGGATTACGTGACCTAGCTCTAGACTACATTCGTTGAAGTGGGCAGTGCTCATTTCGGTATAGCAATCCAGCAAAAGTAATGTCACTTCTCATCGACTAAAACTACCAGTGTCATACAACGCACTGAACTGAAGTTCCTTGGTATACAAGAAGAAATCTGAGAGATTGCTAACAGACAGACTTGTATTAATATTCACTAAAGAACGGGAGACAAGCTCTAGACGGGGCAGACCTCGCTCTGTAGTCCATCAGCATGTAGAATGTGGTACTGCAGATCAAACTAAGCAAGCCATATGCAGATTTAAATAAACTACATAGAGCTAGCATATGATGGATTCAAAACTCCAAATGACAGAATTTACCATTATCACATTTTTTAAAAAGTTACACTGTTTCAGAAAACCTACTCCAGCACTACACTGTACTACTAACTTAAGAATAAGTTAAGTAAAAGAAAGAGGACAATGCAATCAACTCCTATGGGCATGACCTACTGGTTTTATTATCTTAGTTCCTGGATGAATTACTTTCTAGGATAAGTGACTAGTTTAGCATCAGCACTAAATTCAGCCTAAATTATTACTGCTCCTAAAACTAGAACAAACTATGACAAAAACTAACCACTCAGAAGAAGTCAGTACAACCTTGGTAAAATAAGTAAAAAATTCAGTACATATCATTTTCATTTTAATATTGCATTAAACCTCAAGGAACATAAGCAACTAGAATTAAAATTTACATACCCCATTACAACTAACTTTCTGCTGGTTCAGTTCTTTACTTCTCTCTCAAAAAAGATAATGATATCACCACACGACTATTTTCCCTTGCCTTCGCTACTAATCCCGTATTTATTCACAGCGGTAAGATGGCAATGAGAAAACAAAGAACATACAACATTTGATTGCAGCATACCATTCGATAGCCATCTCAATCCTTCTTTGTCCTGAAATACTGAATAAGTGCTCTATTTTGCCTTTTGATTAAGTATGAAAAGCAGAGGGTTTTATTAACATGCTAATAAATAACACCTAACTCCTCTGAAAGCCATCACATTTTTTTAAAACAACAGAACATAATACTGCATGTGTGACATTATAACCTAAGACTAAAAGATACTAACACAGGGATACAACACCACACCACACGTACCACATTTTTCTGCCCTCCACTACTGGTATCAGGGGTTGCCAGGAACACACTCTCTGAAGTTGCTGTTTCAAACTTGTATGCATGGAGGGAAGAGACCACAAAGTTCAGCAGCTCTCAACTTCTCAAACCATGCAGATCAACATTGTTTTGGTATGACTTTGCTAAACATCCTCTCCAGCAGAGACAGCAGCATGAGGAACATGGCTGTGACTGCAACCCTACTCACCCTTCCCAGCTATAGCTGTAAGTGTGCAATCTGGTGCTGATGGGTCATGACAAACTATCATTTATACTTTTTTTTTGCCATAGGTCTATAGTTTGCATGTATTTCTTCTAAGAAGTTTACTTTTTCCTTTTAAAAATTTAAGAAAACAATGCAAAAAGAGCAAAGTGTTTTCAGATTGAACAGTTTATGGGCATAGATATTCTGCCATTTCTGATCCTGTTTAACACAAGCAATCTGCTGAGCAGGACACAGGGCTTGACGTCAAGGTATCTACATACTTTTCCTAGTGCTGTTACCCACTGAGCAAGCTTCAGCAATCACCTCCACAGCTCTGAATGAAATTCTCTTTCCTTTTTTTTTCCTCTCTCCTGGTGACGATTAACACGTTCTCAACAGCTAAACTCAAAAGATTCACAATGTTTAGCTAAGCACATCAGCAAATTCTTCCATTAAACACATCCTGTCCAAACTTCTTCATTCCAGAATGGACCTCTGGTGAGAGTTAGAAACAAAGTATGCTACAGAGTCAGAGCACACCAGCAATCAGAGATTTCAACTAGCTGGTGAGACATGACACCTCCTCCAGCAACACAGCAGACCTAAGTCACATCTCAAGCATCCCTGTTAGCACACGCAGAGAGTTTCTCAAAGGCAGGGTCCCTCTCTGGAAAGCATAGCCTTCAGAAGCAGGAATCCTGTCAACGAACCCATATCCCAGTTGCACTGAAGGAGAAAGGCTCGGCAGAGAAGTCACACACCATGGGTTCACCCAGCTTTGCAGAACACAGCTAGCACTTAGAACCAGTCATGCCCACAAAGAGCTTCCTGTATCAAATGACAGTCATGGCCATAGATTCCTGGTTTGGGGAACAGTTCTTCCACCACATCACTTCTTGCCATGAAGACCAAATGTGAGAAGAAAAAAAAGATCAGAAATCATATTATAGGATAAATGACCAACATAAGTTAAGTATTGCATCTTTCCCCACACTCCCTTCGCATTGAACAAAGCTGGAATTGAGTAGAACAGCATAGAAATCCCTAAGCATAAATGACAAGAAGGTACAAAATGTTTGTCTCAAAATCACCACAAACTGAAATACAAGAAATCTGATAACCAAGCAGTTACCTTCCTCAGTTTGGCCTTGAGAGGACATGTCTAACAGATCACCTAACCAGGGAGAGTCAGGAGAAAGAAGACAAGTTAGCCAAAGGCATTACATCAGCACACATAAATTAAAGCACATTAAACTCTTGTAAGGACATTCCCTCCAGGAAGATAAACCTGAAAATGAGGCGAAGGCCATCTTCTCCTCCGCAAATGGAGATAATGCACTTTAACTTACAGGCATTAATTTCTCATGTTTAGTTAATTGTATCAACACTCCTGAATGTGACTAGATAGACAATCCCTTAGACAATCTAAATGGCATAAAGAAAAGAGCGAGCACTAACATCTCATTAAAAAACGACCTAATAATTGGAAAAACTGTAGAAGATGTAAAAATACAAGATTTGAGAGAGTAGATGCTTCAGCACTTTTTTCTTCCAGGAAGAGCATTAACAACCTCTGCAAAGGATAATGCAGAATCCTCCGCAAGGCCCTGTAAGCAGGACACTACCTGTTGGTAGCTAGGTGCAGGCTCTTTCTCCACTGGCTTTTGTGACACATTATTCAAGAACTATAACTATCCTTCCCCCTAGAATCCTCCACCCCATGCCTTTTGCAGCATTGCAAAAAATGGAGATGAACAACTGATGCAAGACAAGCCTTCAGTGCGCCACATGGCATGTATTTCCAACAAAAACAGATTTAAAAACAAGTTTAACCATGGCCTCCTGGAGTATTCACAGGTTTAAGTTTTATAAAACTTACCTGGACTCATTTATTTCCCTTTGGGCAGTACCATTTGGATGATATATTTTTCTTTAACTAGTACAAATCGCTTAATATCTCCTAGGCTACCTGATTCAGTATTAACACATCAAAATTACAGCTTGCCTAAGGATAACGGAGTTTCCTTGGCACTCTCAGCCTTAATAAGCCAACTCACATGGGTTTCAACATCCCTTTATCCCTGACAGTTCTACACTATCTTTAAGTAAAGATAATACCATTTCAGTGAGATGGCATGCCCTTCCCTTCATACATTTGAAACATGACACCTTTTTAAGAAGTTAAATTCTAACATAGCTGACCGAAAATAATCAAATGAAGGCCATGTTGAGGTGCCTATTATCCTGGTATTTGAAGTACAGAGCTGAATAAACTAACGTGCCTAAAATTTTCAAATAATAGATTCCATTAAGTTGCACATTAGGTAGCACTATAGTTATTTTCTTTTATGCTTTGGTGTACTTCAGAAATCACACAAATTTCACACAATCTCAGCTGGCGCATTATCCACATGCTTTAATAAACAAGAATAAAGTTCAAAGTTAATTCAGTGATGACATTTTTAAGGATAAAAACTAAACATATTTATTAGTTACCTAGTCTACCTGTAAAGAAAAAATATACCAATCTCATGCTATTCCTTGCTCCATGATGCGATCTCCAAACGCAAAACTCAGAATCGCAGGATTCTTTTAGGCTACCCTTGCAAACTCGTTACATACGTTACCTTTCAACAGGCACATAACGGGTCTATTTCTGTTCTGCTGATTCCAAGGCTTCTCCTGCAGAGCAAGTCTGTCAAATTTGTCAAACACTGAAAGTACAGAATATGCAGCAGCAGAAAAATTTGGAAGGTTCAAAATCTTCACAAGAAAACATTTAACATAGCATCAAGACTTATTACAAAACTAAGAAATTATGTAAAGCCTTTAAGCTACTACTGAACAAAGCAAAAAATTCTCTTCACAATGTGAAAACAGTAGGAAATAGTTACTGCAAATGAATGATTGTATCTTCCTGCCAGGCTTTGGTTTAACCGTTCAGTCACATTATGTGCTGCCTTGCAGTGTGTCACTGATGACCACAGAAGGTTAGGACTAGTGTTGACCATAACGAACGCAGGTTCTCTACAGCTATTTCAAGTAATCTTTTGCAAATAGCATCCCCTTGGAGGACCATTTGCTGATTCAATTTTGTGAACTGATTCACCCCGAGCATGGACAACTCTCCAAGAGAGGGCTGTGCAGCGCCAGCACACCTCACTGTGCGAACAGCGCTTCTGCTGCTCACAGAGCTAGGTGAAGTTTAGTTTCCTGACTTACTTTCAAAGATACAGTTCTCTAGTGTCAAATGAGACGCAAACCACACTGAAGCTTTCTTTGCAGCTATAGGTAGACTATAAAGTGTTACAAACTACATTCTGCCACAAGCAGTGAGATAAAAGCTCTAACTCCTCACAGTAGTGACACTGACGTATTTTTTTATATCATTGCAACACTATAAATAAAAGAAACTGAGTGAGCAGCATTAAAAAAGAGCAAGATAATATTAAAATTATTTACACAAAAGTAACTGTATTAGTTAGGAAAATTGTCATATTTAGTCCATTTTAAAAGCTTCATCTAAAACAGAATTTACAAAAACACACCTTTGAGCCACAAACCAAGCATGACAGCAGTCAGGTTTATATTTGAACCTTTTTTTTAAAAAAAAAAAAATAACCAGGACAACTATTTCGCTGATAATTGCTTTAGATCTTATCCTTTCCAGTTTGCCCAGTTTGTTCCTCTATAAACAGTTTAAAAGGCATATTTAAGATTTAAATAAAAAAAGCAGATGCTGCTCCAGATCAGTATCCCCTTACATCACACAAGGATTTGGTCTTTTCCTGATCAAAGACAGTATTTGTTGTTCCACCACTTCCATATTGGAAGTGTCACTGCAAGGCAACTGCAATACAATTAAGGTTTTGGGAAGTATGCCGAAAGAGTGCAAGACAGACGAGAAAAGGCAAGTTAGAATTTTCATACTGAATTCCTACCTGCAGTTTCAGACACTGTATTAAATAGTGTTATTTCAAAATAGTAGGATTCAAACATGAATTTCTTATCAGTGATTTGTCACACTTAAAAAATTCTATCCCTTCTAAAAAACTAAATACGGTTACACAAAGTTAAGTTATACAGTGTAACTAACTAAATCCATTTGCCTATTTCTAGACAGGAAAACAGTCCAATACACTGAAACAGTTGTCACTAAGACATTACAAATTCTTTAGCGAAATTATGTTAGAGTCCATATTTAATTTAGTATCTGAAATTGTCCATAGAAGTTCAAGATCCAAAATAACCCATGGCTTATTTTGTAAAGCCCTTTGCACTCTGGTCCCTTACAACTTTTTACCATGTAGTCAATGATTTAACCACAGTAACTGCATGATGAGACTACTAACTAGAACACTGAAAAATTTAAGTTGCATCAAAAATCTCTGGTATTTCCCTTTAATTGAAAAACTACTCAATGTTCAAAAAAATTAATATAATAGGAGACATAACTAGTCAAAATAATCTTCAAACTAGACATATTTACCATAGGTTTCTTGGCAGCCAAACTATCACAATAAATCCCTCATGAAGCTCTATTTTGTTCGTGTATTCCTCAGATTACCAAATGCTAAAAAAAACCCAAAACATCCAAACACACAAAAACAAAACCACAAAACCCTTTAAGATTTAAGCAGCGAATTGTTCAAAACACTGGAAAAAAGTAGTAAATATCTTATAGCTACTTGCTTCCACTTCCCAGATAGTCACAGTATTTTGAATTTGATTTCTTTATTTATTTCCCCACAAGCCACATTTTGACTGGGATAATACCTCCTTTGAAAACATACAATAACTTAGTAAATATAAGTAAATTTGAACTTTCACATTTCTCATTCTTTTGCCAATATCATTCCTAAGTCTATCATCTTCTTATCAACCTTCTTATGTTAAAGTAAAAATCAACTTTCCAGATTAAAATCAAAGTTAAGAAAAAAAATGCACATCTTAAGTAAAACAGTAACTTGGACATTTCCCAAATAACAATCCGGTAAGTCTGAAAAACATCTGAAACTATTCAATAACTTGGTCAATCACACATGAAGCAGTTCTGCTAAGTACAGGCTCAAACAGGAGCTCCATTATGTGCTTTGAAATATAAATTCCTATGAGCTGTTTCATGTGGCATACACAGCTCCTGTATACTGTGCCAAAAATATAGCCCATTACTAAATTACAACTAATTATCATCTTCTGAATGTGCTCTACAAAGCCTGGAAAGATAATCTGACCTTAAATCCCGAAGAAAACGGAACAATGAATAAGAATAGTGTAATAATTTTCTTTGCTATCAGAAGCAAAATACACATGCCTTTGAATAGATTGCAAGTAGTTTTGACCCCCCAAAACAAATGCCTAAGCCGAAGTTCAACCGATTCAAAGAATAATGGCCTTGATAATGCTGTGAACGTTTTCAGTGGTTCCAATTTAACAATATCAATTTTTTTTTTGTGCAACACCAACCATCAACAGGTAGAAGCTTTAATTACTAATTAAGCAAGGACAGAGAATACCAAAAAGAACAAAGTCAGAACGCATAAAGAAAAAAATTTATGCCCACATATCTCAAAGCTGTTGGTTTTTTGTTTGTCTATTTTTTTCCTACTGAAACCTATTCCATGAAGATTTATGCCCACATACCTCAAAACTATTATTTTTTTTTTCCTACTGAAACCTATTCCATGAAAACTTTTCATATCAGTTTTATTCAGAGGTAGGATTCCTCCCTACTCACTAGTATGTATTCTGGAAAGGCAGATCTTACTGCCTGGGTTATGTTGCTCAACAGAGACTTTCAGAACATGTCAAGGAGAAAAGTCCAAACAACTCATCTGGTTTGGGTTTTTCGTAAACTATCTTCCCAGAAGTGCTTGATCATCATCCTTATACACAAGTTAGGGATTTGGTATGACTCACCTACAAGCAGTGAAATCTGTTATCAGACCCAACACCAGTGTTCAAGAATTTCTGGTTCCTAGCCTCACGTACAAATCCAGTAGTGTTTTAAAAACCCTGCCACAGCACTAGCTTTAGCTCTTTGCTAGAGAAAATAAAAGAGCATAAAAGACTAGTGTTGAAGAATACAGTCCACTTTAAAAAGAAGCTATAAATCCTTTCAATCCCTAAACCCATTACTTCCAACTGATGTGGCAATTCTCATAGATACATATTATACAGAAAGGCTGTTGATGCCATTCTCTCTTGTAGCACTTCTAGCTAGTTTTCAGAACTCCTGCCCACCTGCAGGTGCCAACAGCAACAGAAAACCATTCAGGAGTTAGCACAAAACAGTGCATATTTCAACAGTAGATGCTAACTGTCTAAACAACACAAGATGAAGTGTTTTTCCAGAAAAAAAAAACCCAAACATTAGCATCCACTGGCAGAACCAAGTATTAGCAGCTTTTGCTTAGTACATGTACTTCACATGATACACCTCACTGCAACCAAGTCACTTCTACTATGTGGTAAGATTGATGCATCCATTGTCTGTCATTGCATTTGCTACAAGTTACACGGCGCCCGTGTGCTTAAGAATTCCAGATATACTGTGCTCCCTCAAACATCAGAAAATAAGGTGTAATTTTAGTAATTTTTGATCTTACATATCTATCCGTAGTGGTGGCAGCTTTTTGGGTTGGGGGTCCAGTCAGGCCTATACGAAGCTTTGTAGAGCTTGGTTGGAAGACTCAGGAGCTATGAACACACTTAAAATGTATTTCTCCAATGGAAAACAATGAGGGAGAAAAGAAATTGCAACTGAAGGATTTGGGGCAGTGGAGTGTTGTTTTGGTTTCTTTAATTTCACTATTAAAAAAACATCACGCAGGATGAGGAAATAACACACAAAAAATGCATCCTACATAGACTGACCTTGTCAACAGCTGGCCTTTAACACTGCACATGTATCAGGTCTTAGATCCTAACCAGCTATAAACAAAAATAGGTGCTGCTTATTTAAGCAGACAGAAAAAAAAATAGAAAAAAAGAGACACAATTTATCTTTATGAGTACTCTTTATCTCCATCTGCTGCTCAGCTTAACATTTCAGAGAGAAAGAAGAATTCCAGGAGAGATTAGCAGAAATCAGTTTCATCATAAGTTTAGACATTTACGAACCTGAATTCACCCAATTATTTTGCATGCTGTTTAAGTAATGCAGCATACAGATTATCATTTGCTAGGCTACATTGCTTATTCAGTTCTCACCCATGACCACCTCTATACCTGGGGATGAATAGTATTAAAACATATAACGAGAAATACACCAAACCTGGTAAAGCCTCAAATGCAACAAAAGAAATCTGTATCTAAATCCCTGCAGTCTTTGCTACCTGTACTAATTCTACACAAACACAACTTCATGCAGAGATTGACTTATCAAGTTGCTGGAAACCGTTCAAATAAAACCAAACCAACAAAATATAACTCTCCAAACACATTTGACTGGTTTTCAGTGAGCTTGTTTTAAACCTCTACACTGATATATACTGCCTAGTAACAGACTTTAGCTGCTAAAATACAAATGAGACATTCAAGTTTCTACTTGCCATATTATATTTTTATTAACATACATTCCTAAAGCCTACTAAAATCTGCACTTAAAATGCTAAATCATAACGTTGGAAAAAGTTGTTTAAGATTACATTTTCAGCTATGTTTCCAGAAGTTACCTGGCTCCTTTGCATTAAAGGGCACGTCTGGATGTAGAGGATTTCTTTAAATAACTCAAACAAATGAAAATCCATGTTAAAATTGACATGTTGCAACTAGAAAATATTTTTGCAATTTATATATTAAGAAACAGAACATGCAAATCATTTAAGTAAACTGTTGTTAGACATGCAAATGTTCTATTTTTACAAGTTATGAAAGTTTCTTTGCAGAGAAGTTTGTTCAGACAACTGCTGATGGGCAACACTGCTTTTCAGCTAGCAACTACATACTATGGGTAGTAAGGAAACAATTAGAATAATTGATTAAAATTGTTGTTACTTGCTGAACTAGTTCAGAAGTATTTCACATCTGGTTGTCAACACACACACAGTCACCTCTACTTAAGATGCTCATTCAGTTTGCGTACTAAGTGATTTTATAAATTAATTACCATATCAGAGAGTAATTACCTAAGGGGATTTACATGGGCAATTATTAGAAAACATCTTTAAGAATAACAGAAGCTGTTCTATCTCACTGTTGTAGTTTGGAGAACCTGTTTCCGCACATGACAGCAACCCTAGCTGATGCTATGAAATTGCTAAATTGCAAAATACTTCAATTGACTGCACCAAATCTCCTATGAGCTGTGTGAGGAATGTCACATATGGGATAGAAAAGCTACCAGAAGCTCAGTCACAGGGCAGGTAGATCACACTATTTTAAGAAAGAAAACATTATGTGTTTGAAAACCTTTTATGTGACATTCACCTACAAAGATGATGAAAAAGGTTAAGTGCAATAAATTAGTAGACCTTCATGAGTACTGCCAAAGCTGGCAATGGAAATGAAGATACTGAGGACTAGAAACGCCAGAAGCCCAACAAAATCCTCGTAACTCCTTTAACCCACACCAACTCAACACTGATGCTTTAAGATAAGCCATACTACAATGATTCTTTTCCTCTGCTGAGAGATCCAAGAGACAATCAAGAGCATGCTGAATGGGGCCTGACAACCCTAACTACCTATCTTTCTCAAAAAAGTTATTTCGGTTAGTTCCTGGTATTGAATCTGTCACAAACCTTTTTAATTTAATGATGGAGCACCTAATCATGGAAACCATTTCCAGGCACATGAACACAAAGAAAATCACCAGAAGTAGTCAGCATGGATTCACTAAGGGGAATTCATGCTTGACCAACCTGATGAACTCCTACAATGAAGTGACTGGTCTGATCGACAAGGGGAGAGCAGTGGATACTCTCTGCATGTCAGTAAGGTCTTTGACCCATAAGATCCTCATAAACAAGCTGTCAATGTACAGCCTGGATGAGCAGACAGTGAGGTGGATCAAAAGCTGGCTGAGTAGCTGGGCCCAGAGGATGATGATCAGCGGTGCAGTCCAGTTGGAGGCCAGTAACTAGCAGTGTACCCCTGGGGTCAATACTGGGTCCAGTTCTGTTTAACATCTTCATTAATCATCTGGATAATGAGGCAGAGTGTACCCTCAGAAAGTTGGTTGATGATACAAAACTGCAAAGAGTAGCTGATACACCAGGGGGTTGTACTGTCATCAACTGAAAAGGATCTGGGCGTCCTGGAGGACAACAAATTGATCATAAGCCAGCAATGTGCCCTTGCAGCAAAGATGGGAAGTGGCAGCCTGGGCTGCATTAGACAAACCATTGCCAGCAGGTCAAGGGAAGTCATACCTCCCCTCTACTCAGCACTGGTGAGGCCATACCTGGAGTACTGCATCCAGTTCTGGGCTCCCCCGTACAAGAGACACATGGACAGAATGGAGAGAGTCCAGCGAAGGGCCACAAAGATGATGGACTGTAGCATCTCTCCTATGAGTGAAGGCAGAAAGAGCTGAGACTGCTCAGCCTGGACTTATCAATGTATATGAACACCTGAAGGGAGGGTGCATAAAGGACAGAGCCAGGCTCTTTCCAGTGGTGCTCAGTGACAGGACCAGAGACAACAGACACAAACTAAAACATGGGAGATTCCCTCTGAACATCAGGAAACACTTTTTTTACTGTGAGTGTGATCAAGCACTGGTACAGGTTGCCCAGAGAGGTTGTAAAGTCTCCACCTTTGGAGATATTCAAAAGCCGTCTGGACACGGTCCTGGACAACTGGCTCTAGATGTCCCTGCTTGAACAGGAGTTTGGACCAGATGAGCTCCAGAGGTCCCTTCCAACCTCAGCCATTCTGTGATTCTGCAGTTCAGGTGAAAAACAATGTGTAGAGACAGAAAACAAAGATCATGATCCTTTCTCGAGCTTTCTCTGCAGACATGACAGAATTACCAACAAAATTATACCTACAAATACTTGCAAAATTAAATGCCAAAATACATTGTAAGTATTATATTTAAAATACAATATTCCAATCCTGGAAAGTTATTTTCTTCCAATCATCCAACTAAACCAAGAAGTTACCTTAAAATAGATGCAGTATTTTCCAGTCCTCAAACAAAAAAATCAGCCATAAAAAGTGTGAATTTTCTGAGACAGTAATTGGATTTCACCTTGAGGTAGCTGCTACCATTAGCAGCATTCTGGCATCAACAAAAGTTCCATTTACAAAAGCTGTATGAAAGCACTCAAACATAAACCAAGCTGTGGCAAATCTTACTTAAAAAAAGCTCTTCTAACAAATCTTTTTATTCTTGGAAGCCATAATACCTTTAAAACAAAGATTCAAGGTAGCTGATGCTGTTCTCATGAAATAAAAGGATGAGGTCAGAAGAGAAAAAACAGACTAAAATAACATGACCAGTATTGTGAATGTCCTCTAGTGTATTTCAGGTTTATTTAAATTTTTTCTTACAGAAGAACATGACTTTAGGAAAGGTCAGAAATTGGAGGAATCCTACAGAGCACGTACAAACTCTTAACCAATTGCTATGATTCATTTCCGTTCTCCAATGTCTCCAAAATTTTAAATCAAGTAATTATTTTATGTGCAAAATCCAAGAGTACCTCTTACGGAGAAAATACTACTACTTCAAATGTTGAGAGCGGATTCCTCAGCTCACTTCAGGAATTCCAAGAGGAGTATTCATAAAAGGTACGCTTGCAGGAACGTGACTTGCCCTGCTTAGGAGTCAGCAGAGAGAACAGGAGGGAAGAGCTCTTCCAGGCGGCAAGTCACACTAAAAGCTAAGTGCAGATGCTACAGACTGTCTCCCACAGAATCGTCTTTCACTTCCTTGATGTGGGAAGCAAACTAGCTTCACTAGGCTAAAGTTAGCCTTTGAACAGCTTTGCCATACCTCTTCCCTTAAGAAAAGGAGGCAATATTCCTCCCTCCCTGCAACTCTTGTAAAGCCTTCATAATTGCAAATACTCTCAGATTGATTGTAAATGGAAAAGATGGAAAACGTCAATAAAGTTTTGTTCTAAAGTTCCATAGTTTTAGAAAATAGCGCTGTTCAAGGTGTGCTTTATGGCAGCAGCACACAGACATTAAACATGAGACTGGCAGAGGGAGC
Organism: Cariama cristata; assembly: GCF_000690535.1. NCBI lineage: Eukaryota > Metazoa > Chordata > Aves > Cariamiformes > Cariamidae > Cariama > Cariama cristata. The sequence continues at coordinate 13,301 of NW_009609950.1, forward strand.
AGTAACACTGCCCAAGGCTCTCCTCACACGCAAATATCTCTACAGAAACCACCTACAAAAAGGCTGAATTCTTGTATTGCTTCTTCATCAACTTACAGGTACCTTCTGGAAACCTCTATTGTAATAATTCATGAGAATAAATAGCTCCATTCTGGACTTCAGCTACTTTCATTATAGAAAGCAAGTCATAACTTTCTCTTCAGGGAAAACCTGCTCTTTAGAAACTTTTCTAAAAATAGCCTAAAGCCTATGCAACTTCTCATGAAAAGAAAACCCTTCAGGATGATGCAAATAGATATTTTAGAATCCAAAGCAGACCACAAACTAAATCAGCAAATGCAGCTATATTCAACATATCCAGAGTCAAATCTTCTGAGTAAAAAAAAAAAAAAAAAGTATTTTCCCAGAATTTTCTCCACCAAAACTGATGATTCCTCATGTTTATCATAAAAAAAACCAAACCCACACCATGCACCCACACATAAACCTGGCAAGACAACTTAGAATGAAACAGAGTCAACACTTTTGCAAAGTATATGGTCTGATAATCAGCCTTTTAATTTTCTCACATTTTTGAAAAGAAAAAATATACTAATTTTATTGCCTCATTCAATAGCTTTGGTTACTTCTTGCGTACTTAGGGTATCTCTCAGATCTTTTCTGTCTTCTGCTTTTGGCCTGAGGCAATCATTCAATATGAAAGAATGGGAAGGTTTCAGTTGTGCTTTGAGAAGATCATAAATTCATAGCCTTGGAAATGTTCATTTCTCAAATATTACAGCAGAAGAGTACTAGCAAGTTACTTCTAATGAGCAACTTAAAGTCCTGGAAAAGGTGCACTTCTGGTACTGAAATAAACACATACCTATTAAATAAAGTGTTTAAAACAAAATACTATTCGTATCAGTAGTACCAAACAAAATTTTCCTTAGAATATTTAAGGAACAACCCAAAGTCCACCTAATGGAAGAGTAGAGAACTCTAGGACGACTAAGAACAGACGTTAAAAAAAAACAAACAACAACAACAAAACAAAAACTGTTTTACTGAGATGAGGAAGCGAGAAGGATTCAGAGAAGCTTAGAAAGACACAGGGGAAGCACACATAAAGCCTAAATTTGTACGCTTGGAAAGGACAATAAGTTAGTAAACTACCGACATTATTTTCTTCTATTAAGGACAGAAGTCAGTTGAAATCCCTTCTACCACAAGATTGGTCTAATGAAGACAGAAGAACCATTTCTTTACCTCACTAAAACTCTTCACACTGATCCATGTGACATTCTTATTAACAAACTAAAGAAATACAATCTGAATAAAGTTGCCCCAACATAACGACTGTTCAACTTCTTGTGTAACTTTAACGTATACACTATTTGATGTTAAAATCTGAGCATGTTTCATGAGCTGCCACGGGCCCAGTTCTATACAGCTTTAAAAAACAAAGTGGGGATATAGTCTACTTACACATGAATTGCATTAAGGCATGAAAAATGCTTTGGAAAGCAGGAAAAGAATTTACATTTGAATAAACTGACTCAATTTCACTTATGAACTTTAATGACTTGCTGTTGCCAAAAGTGCAATGCCATTTCTCTGAATCCTCCTCCCCTATTCCTGCATACCTGGCTGGCTACTATTCAGTTCTTGAACAAGACTAGAGCTCATCTGGCCTTTCATTGTCCAACTGAGTTAATCAGCAAATCTGGAGGAAAGATTAAAAAAAAAACACACCACCACAACAAAATCCAAGGGGCAGGGAAGACTGTGGAAAAGAGGTCAGTTTGGGTCTCCTTAAACATCCGTGAACTGTTCTCTTCTAGTCTGAGTCACCTCAGCAAGGGCTCCAAATGCCAAAGTCAAAGCTGGGAAGCAGTGCAACCAAGGCAGAGGGTGAGAAATGGTCACATCGTGCTTCAATATTGGGTCAACTGCATCATCACATCAAGTCCACTGTCTTAACAGACATGATCCAAAAAACAATAGGATGATACTCTACAAAATTGCAAAGAGGAAAGTAGTCATGAAGACCAGGTTCTAATGAATGAGGAATGCAAAGAAGCATCAGCTAATTACAACGCATCATCAACCAAATGTAAGTCAATGTCATAACACCAATAAAAAGATCACATGTAAGCTATGCATAGATGTGTATTCTAGTCCACACTACACTCTTGTCTTAGCTGAAGCCCTGCCTATCAAGCTTTATAGAAGATCTACACCTCAAACTAAAGAAGCAGAAAAGTAACAAGAACAGTAGATTCCAAAAACCACAGCCTATAAAGGTATTTAAAAAGAAAGAAAAAAAAAAAGAGAGCGCATTCATTTAGGGCAGGGAGGTGGGCAAAAACCCAAAAGCACACAAAAACACCATTCTGATGTGAAAAAGGTTAGGAAATAGATTTCTTTTCCATGTGTCTCCGGGATTAAGAGAGGAAGAAACTAGACTAATTTGCAGGAAAAACAGTGATTGGCATTGAGAGTTGGAAGGGAAATAATTATGAAGGAAGCACAATAGATTGTGCAAAGAGATGGTGAAAGGCATTTTTGTCAAACTTGGAAAACAGGTCAGCAATGAGCCCTTGTACCAAAGAAAGCCAACGGCATCCCAGGCTGCATTAGGTAGGGAGTTGCCAGTGGGTCGAGGGAGATGATCATTCTTTTCTAGTCAGCACTGGCAGGGCATCTAGAATGTTGGGTCCAGTTCTCAACTTCCCAGTACAAGACAGGCATGAACATACTGGAGAGTACGGCAAAGGGCCACAAAGAATCACACCTTGAAACATCTGTCATACTAGGACAGAGCTGTGACTGTTCAGTTTGGAGAAGAGAAGGTTCAGAGTGGATCTTATCAATGTGTGTAAGTATCTGATGGGAGGGTGGAAAGAGGACTGAGACAGATTTGTCTTAGTGATATCCAGTGAGAGCAAAGAGGTAGTATATACAAACTGAAATACAGGAAATTCCACCTGAACATCAGGAAACTTTTTTGCTGTAAGGGTGATTGAGCACTGGCACAGGTTGCCCAGAGAGGCTGTGGAGTCTCCATCCTTGGAGGCATTCAAAACCTGACTAGACATGGTCCTAAGAAACTGGTATGGACTAGACAGTTTCCACAGGTCCCTTCCAATCTCATCCCTTCTACAGTTCTGTGATTTTTTGCACAGCTGCAAATCCATCTATGATGTACAGAAAGCTATATCATAGCATCATCCAAAGCCAGGCAGTTCTACACAGACACAGCAGAGAATTCCCATGCACTTCATTAACTGTCATTAGTTATCATTACAATATTCTGAACGAATCATTTAAAGATACTGAAGAAACACAAAGAAGGCTTGACATGATCCTGGTATATAAACAGTGTCATTGACTTAGTAAGACATTCTAGAAAAAAATTTAAATTCCTTTTATGTTATGAACAGTATCCACCTGTGAAAACAAATCATAAGATATTCACGGCTCAGTTGTGCAGTCTTGAATGCCTTACAACACATTATTCCACAAGCCAGCGTGGCTCATAAATTAAGGAATGTCAAGCTGTTCAACAGATAACAAGAAACCCAGATGTTTGCAAAAAGCCCACAGCATTGAAAATAGACTTGGCCACACGCTTTCCCAGCCTGACCCGAACCAATGTCCCAGCATGACACGAGCGATTAGTCTGTTGCTGAATGTGGACCTCTCAAATGACTCAGAGTTTACCAAGTCTTGGAAACTTGTGATCATAAGGCAGTAAACTGGCAGTTCAACAGGGGAATACTTCTTAAGCTTTTCTCCCCAGTTTATTAAATAGCATTGTAATTTGCCTATCATACAGAACTAATTCTCACGCAATTCCCATTGGACATGCTATTCTTTACTTTTCAGCCTGAACTGCAGTGAACCTACAGCAACTGCTGAGAATTTTCTTTTCAGGAGAGGTAGAGTAGGATAATAGACACAAAAGGTCTACAACATGCTAATTAATTACTTTCCCTAAGGATCTACCATTGTACTTTGATGGGCCTGTGGAGCAGTATAAAGCACCTGGATAACTAATTTTCCTTTTTGGGTATTCATACCATTAATCTATCACCAGAAATGAGCAAAACTAATTTAAATATGATTATGAGGCTGCAGAGGGTGCTCCAACACTGCTTATAGACCATTTCTATTCAAATCCCCACATTCCACAGCAAATCACTCATTGATTTTTCAGAAGTAATTAGAATTTGGAAAAAATTTTGAAGGCAGGTTAAGATTAGATTTCCCCTAACACCTTGTTTTATCCAGAGAGAAAGGTGATATGAATCAAAAAAAATTCTTCTCCACCTACCAACAGAAGGTGTTCTGAGCAGGAATAGCATCTAGGAAGGCAGTACTTCTCCATAACGTTGCCTTTTTCCTGCATCTAAGATAAGAAATACCTAATTGCTCCACATGGATCTAATGGACTGTAGAGTGGGGAAAGCAGGCACACAGATATGGAAACACATACCGTAACATCAACCACCATATTGCTCCTAACTTACTTAAGCAAATAACCTCCCTAGAAGAAACTTCTGCTGTTTTAAGAGTAGCTCCTCAAAAATAGGAAAGCTTTTAGCTCTTTTTGTGACCACTCAACACCACTATAAAGTTCTCTCAGTGCATCACGCAGTGGCTTGTGCAGATGGGGGTGGAAACCCACAAAATGAAAGAATACCTCTACTCGTGCATCCCAGATCCTACTTTTGCAGTTAGCATTGCAGAAGTTTTATTTGCTAGCTTTCAAGTAGGCAAAGTGCAGATAAAAAAAAAATATTTCGGTTAAAATTAAATTTAATAAGAATTTGTTCTTCTCCCCTTTCTTACAGTTTTTTCAATCTCATTCCAGTAAGCACACAGTGAAAAGTGTTACATTATCTGACAATACTGCCATTTACATATATTAATTCTAATTTTCAGCTAATGAAAATTAAATAGAGGAGAAGCTTTTAAAGGATTTTAAATTAATTTTTTTAAAAAAACAATGTTGAAATAGTGTAATTAGCTGATCCTTCACTTTACTGGCTCCATGCCCCAAATTAGCAAGTTCTAGGTTTGACAATTCATATATTGAACCTGAAACAGAGAACAGATATATGCCAAACACACAATAGAGCATTAACTCAAAACTTTAGTACCTTCACAATTCTTTTTGGAAAGAATAGCTAGCTCAAAGCATCAAGTAGTTCAAGAATGTGAAAACCCTGCCCTTTCACAGCTCGCTGTCTTGCCTCACTACTTCTGCAGAGTTTTGTTTCCAGCAAACACTATCTCTACCTTTGTGACTGCAAGATTACTTGCATTAACACTTTATACAAGGTCTGCATCTTAACTTCACCTAAAAAAACTTTGGGTGAGCCTGTTTTACAGTAAAGAACTGAATCAGAAGTCCAACTCTTAGTCTCACATGACTTCACCTGGCTTTCAGACTGCTCTCAGCATTACAGGAACTAACATCTTTCATACAAAAGAGAGCACAACAGAATAGGTGCAATTTGGATTGTGGTTTCATTTTACCAGTATTTATACTATGAATATACAACATAAGACGCAAACATTAAAGATACTGAAGATGCAACTCCATAGTTGGTACAAGGCAATATAAAGACCATGCTGCCCCTCTCCTCGATTAAGCTGACCGCTAACTCCGCAAAATTATATAAACAAAGCAGGTAAGTTTCCACATGTGTTAGAAAGCTGATCCAATGCAAAACACAGCCACACAATTTCCAATACTAACAGCAGGGAGTTAAGACAGGAGCACATGGCCATAAGTCAAAGCTCTAGTAGCACACTAGCAGCATTTCTGCACTTTCTGTACTGTCTTGGTTGACTTCAAATTCACAAATGGAGCGCACAAACATTCTTGATAGGAGTCATATTGTGAATGCTGGAGAAAAGTGAATATATCTTTATTTGCTCTGAAGGGATCACTACTGCACTAATATATTTGACCACATCTTAAAGTACTTTACAGAAGATTTAGGTCATTATAATAGAAAAGTTGCCTAATAAGGAGTAAAAGAAGGGAGTCATAAACAGTATATAGTAACAAAGTTAAGTAATAAGAGTTGTGGTATCCAGTAACTATACAGCAGACTCATATTCTATCAGAAAAGTTTGCAGTGAACAGGTTCAAAGGTTAAGTTTACTCATTACTGATAAAACTTTTATCTAACACTGTAAAATCTATAAATGCTGGCATCTGTGATGTATTAAGAGACACTTCTAATTCCTATTTTATTATGCGGCATTTATATCATCAACTTTATTTCGCACAAACCAAATAAAATGTAACACCTGTAAGCAAAATACCCCACCTCAATGAAATGGATTTTCTGTACTTTGCACTTAGGACCCACGCACAGCTACTGACTTGGAAGACACACCCCACCCTCTAAATCACAGAAGCGTGTCAGTAGAAGGAAAACTTTTTTGTCGTCGTCCCCAACCCGAAAGCTTTGCATGTCAACATACACCAGTGATTTTACCACAAGGGGGAGATGAGAAAGACAGACAGAACTGACTGGAGGCATTGGTTTGTGAGGCATTGGTTTAAACATGACTAATTAACAGTTGAAAATCACCATTACCTATCTCCCATATGCTCTCATTTGCAAGCAAGAGTTGGACAGTGAATCTTAACATATGGCAACAGTAAGTTGCACTCCAATCTTTGAATAGCAAAGTACATACAATCTGGTCTACTGCTTCAGCTGTAAAACGTTATTGCAGCGTAACCTAAAAGGAAAAATAATCTCATAAAGTAGTGGACAGGGAGAAATGTCAAAAGAGGAATAAAATGGTTAAGAAACCTCCAAATTAAGCTTTTCTGGCTAGTTTGGCTATTGGCTTACATTTAAGGGCACTGAATAACCTCATCTCACCTTCATGCCTCAGTCCTCCATTTGAAAGCTACGAAGAATGACTATTTGTATCTGAAAGATGCACAGATGATACACAAGTTTTGGACCACACACAACATGCAGTCAAACACAGATATATATAGACATAGAAAGAGAGAGAGAGAAATAACTATAAAAAGAGCTGGAACCAACCTCACAGCATTTCATTGCTTGACCTGACTGATAACAAATGACTCTGGGCCTAAGCAAAATTGTGCTTAGCTTTCTTACATTAAAACTAATGCTTCCAGGAGAAAGGTTGTCACCTATTAACTCTTCAGGAGCACTCATGAAGTATTATTTATGACAGTCTTACATAGTGTATCTTCTTTCAAAAAGCATTAATTAATATCTATCAGATACACATTTTTTCCTAAACTAATCAAAAAGTTTATTAAGTACCGATCAAGTCAGCTGAATTTAAACAGACTATGTCTCTGTTTCACATAGGAAACAAAAGCCACTAGGCACCTTCAATTCACCTATGTTTATTTGTTAACATCAGAACAGTAGATTATATATGTGTGTGTATATATATGTACATATAGATTGATATACACATATTACATCAAGAAATTAACAGAACATTTCTAATGTAGAATAAAAAATTCTTCTAGTTTTTTTATACTGAAAAGCATGTCGTGGCTTTTTAAAGATGCATTCATTTTTTAAGAAGTTGCATCTCAGTTCCACGTCTAAAAATACTTTAAATTCAGAGGTATGAGTTACTTTAACATAAACTTACTGGTTTCTTGTTGTCAACTATACACAGCACTTCTACTATGAAAGTGCCAAATAATAACTCTCAAAGTTCAATAGGAAAAGAAGAAATCAACTGAAAAAAATAGATACAACCTAAGGCTAAGGCTTTCTTAAAGAAACTAACTGTTACAGGAAATACTGTGGCTGATTGAGAAAAAATATACCTTTAAGAATAACCAGACAAAAAAATTAAAGTGTCATGGGAATATGTGCTCTGAAATAAAGATAAATGCCCAATAACGAGCCTTGCTTCCTCACCTCTTCTAGTGAGAGAAGTGGAGGAAAAAAGCCTGCTGCCTTTCTACTTCACTACCTGTCTTCCTACTGTCTCCACTACTATCAGGCATAGTATTTGTCAAGTATCCTGACTGAAATCAAGAGACTAAGAAAATTTGTAGCAAGTCTGCAATTATGTACAACTCCGTCCCAAAAAAAATTCTAGGGGGAAGTAACGTCTTTGTTAGGGAAACAGAAGTCATCACAAACAGTGAACAAAACTTTTGGACGCAGAGAGGTACGATATAGCCTAAGCAAAAAAACCAAGCCCACAACAATAAAACAAACACACACCCACAAAATCAAAAACCAGTCTTACTGAAATCAAGGACATTTGCTCTAGATATAATTTATCTTCTTCAAATATATCTAGTCAACTGCTTAGACAAAACAATTAGCAAAAATTTATCAAAATACAGTAAAACTACAAACAACGCCCTTCCATAAAATACCTCCAAAACATCCCCATGATATCTGAAAACAGATTCTCCAACATGAACACATCAGATCTGAAGAAAATGCTCAATAATCACCTCAATATAAAGAAAATACTAGCCAAATTAACAATTATACCAGTGAACACCTGTCAGTAAACAATATGCACTTTTTAACGTAAGGCACATCAAATAACCTGCCCTCTCCGAATTATTTGCCGATCATGACATAACATTCTTCTGCTCAATTTTATACAAAAACTGTAAGATAGCTATGAGGTATACAGGACGATCATTCCTTGAAAGAACCCACTGCTACCTACAGTCTTCAAAACAGACCTCCAGATCTGGCCAAACTCACCATGAGAAGCATACACAAACAGACTTACAGAAAAATCAATGCAAAACTTTCTAATACTTCTTTACAACCAAGCAATGGAGCCTATGCAGACGCTTGCAAGAATGCAATGTGTCTCACCCATGGCACCACATGTCCTTACAGCATCTACACTCAGGTAAACCACACAACCACCATGTTCAAGGATGAACATGCACCAGTCATCACCAAGGGACAGAGAAAAACCTAGTTACCATTTCCACTTCAACTCTTACACCTCAGTGGGGATCTGCAATATTCCTTAAAATACAAAGCAAAAGAAATCATGGGTTCAAGATTATATTTGTTTGATAGCCCTTTGCATGTTTTCCCCACTCCTTACACCATATTAACTCTTCTTTATTCTACAAGGGCTTCCATCCACCTTGTACCATAAAGTGACATCATTTCAATTGCATCAAGATATTTTTGTAAGGCTGTCAACTAGATCAGGTATACTGGTCCAGCTTTATAAAAAAATACTTAAAAAAATTAAATAATACGTTGAGCAGTGCAGGCACTCTATATATATGAAGCTTGAAAATAAAGTAAAAGCAGATAGTGCTTTGAGAGGATTTGGAGGGTTTCATAGAAAGCATGCTAATACATTCTCATTGATACGGTAAGAGCATGTAGACTCCAGCAACTGGACTAAGACAGCAAGGTGAAATCTCTGCCAGGAGATCAGTGCTTACAGAAGGAGACTTGAAGAGTGCGGTACTGATATGAGAGCCCATACCATTCCTAAAAAACATTCCTAGATGACAAACATCCAAAAGCTACTTATAGACAAACATGCAAGACCCCTTTCAGGCTCATCTCCTTTCATGGTAGGAAACAACCTGAATAAACTGGGTTTTTGAATATCTGACAAACTTCAGACTGTCAGGAAACATTTCCTATATTAAAAGGTTTACAAAGGAAGGTGAGAATTAGAAGAATGCAAAACAGAAATGCAGAACACCCTGAGCATCTGGTTAGTTTAGCTTCAACCACCTATAATTCTCAGAGATCAAAGTGCCAGTCAATGGCAGGAATTAACACATTCCAGCATAAACAGCAGCCCAATTTAAATTAACCTGTGTCCCATATGAAAATAAAGAGCAGGCATTTTGAAAGAGTAGGAGAGTCATCCTCCCTTTTTCCTCCCTCAAACTATTTTTCTATGCCAAGCATTTTCTTCCACCCTATCTTCTTCACCTGTCTCCCCTTCAGTGTCCTTTTCCTCACTTGCTTTCCTTTCATTCCTTCACCCAGCATGGTGTACATGGAACTGACATGATGCTCGCTCTTACGTTATTCGTTCTGAACAGCTATCAAGGATGAATAAAGGCCCTGCAATAGAAAAGAAAAATGAGCTTATGGCCTACAAAGACAGAGCAAAGCAGAGTCAGTCCCTACATGACACTCTCAGAGGTCAACTGCCTTTGCTGTAGATCGTTAAGCACTTCCATAGCCTCACTGCAGAATCCTATTCCCTTTCATAACTCAGTTCCCGTCAATCAGCTTTCCAGGGCATCTTGCTCCTAAACAGGATCAAAAGCGGTAATACTACTGGGAGGAGAGGGTGGTGAACGTAGAGGAATCTGAGTAAGAACCACCATCGATGGGATCAGAAAAATCAAGAAGAATTGCCAGGCTGGAGGCCTGAGGAAGTAATGAAAAAAAGTAACTGATTACTGGGGAGACAAGAAGGAAAATCCTACAGCGTGCAGGGTAGAACAGAAATACACAGACAGGATGCAATAAGTCTGACACACATCATAAAAATAAATAAATAAGAGCAAGATCTTCCCGTTATTGTAGCAAGGTATACCGAGACAGGCAGGCTGTATCTTTAAGTTGTCCAAACATTCCATCTCCCCTAAAAAACCCTCACTCTTTTCTGTA
>NW_009609950.1:23983-30697 GCF_000690535.1 Cariama cristata
TCTAGGCTTCTATAAAATGCATTACAACTTTTGTCACTCACGTGTTTTCAAATAGCAGGCAGCTGACACTGCCTCAAAGGAAAGCCATATTCTATTACACTGAGCTATCCATCAGACATAGGTTAAGTGCTTTGCTTTAGCTGACTCAGGGGTAGCTTGAGTTTATAGGATTCAACAGCTTCAGATAGGATGGAATGCAGCCATATGCCCCCTGAATGCACGCAGGGGGCATATGGCCATTTTACCAACAATCCCCAGCTTGTAACTTTAGATACACGGAATATTTTGTACTTTCAAGATGAAAACAAAGACTCAGCTTAGAACAACTAAGACAGACTCCAATTTAGCAGCATCCTCCAGTAAAACGACCAAGCTGAAGAAACTTGCTCTTTTACATGCACAATGAAGGTTGGTCAGTCTTCAAAACATGAGCCAAACAAACAAACTCAGCCTTCAATTTATTTTTAACATCATTATTTAAAAACAGTTTTACTGAATTAATTTAAATGAATGCTGCTAGCACAACTGCCAGGAAAGTAGATCATCATAACTATTAAAGCAGTTAGATGAAGCATGTCAAAAGTATTTGTACTGTTTATTTTTCAGTTAGTCCAATAAGAAAATATTCTTCTGTGGTCCAAAGCAGAGGGTATTTTTGGCAGTTTTTTTTTGTTTCGTCATTCTTCTAAAATAACCTAGGAAGAATGCATTGTGATCTTTAAAAAATAGGTTTTTTCTAAATTCTGTTAAGAAGTACCACGTGGGGGTAGGAGAGGAACAGAATCTAAACATCCAAATCAAGTTTCCAAGAGGAAGTGCAGAAGATAGTCTGCAGGACAAGGGACACATCAGGTCACACCAATGGCTGCTTGAAAAAATTTATGAAGAAAATGCTTACCTCACTAGAATGAAAATCAGCTATAAGCACTGAGAACCCAGTAGTCATTATGGAGACCAGAAGTATAAATAAAATGTCTAATCATTTTTCAATTCAAGTAGAAATGTTCACAAGCTATTGAATTACAAGGGTACAATCTGCAGCTCAGCAAACTCCTATGCTGCAGACTACCATAAGTTTAAAAAAAAAAAAAAAAACAAAAAAAACAAAAAAACACAACCCAGGGGAAATATCAGTTTCCATTCATCTCATCTTTTTTCCTTAGGCATCTGTTATGGGATGCAGAGAAAGAGATAACCACCAGACATCACACCAGGCAGGATGGACCTTTGATCTGATATACTATGACTCTGCTCACAGAAATCCACATCAAAAATAATTTTGCAAGGTGTACGTATTTCTCTTGCATCAGAGTAATTAAGATGAGCCAAGCAATTCTCTTAACAGACAACTGCAATAGTTACTTACTTCCCTTTTTCAGATACAGGTAAAATCAAGGCTAAGAAACAATATGACTGCAGGTAATTATCTTCATTCAGCTGCAGAGCTAGAATAAAACAGCTAAGAATTATTAGTTTCCTCACTTGTGTTCAAACCACTAGATGGTGCTTCTAAAATGAAGCAATCCTGTATGCAAAACTCTAAAACTGAATAATGTATGATGGTTTATAAGTTGCCCTCCTCAGGATTGTCATCAATAACACTGATTAATGTGGTTCAATAGCTGCAGCCTCTGATCAGACAGTAGCAACAAGAATAATTAAGCAGATAATTGAGATCAAAGGACTGATCACGAAAATAGCAGAGTTCCAAAAACCCAGTAACTGCTGTTTCGCCAAGTAAGAAAAACTCCTCACTCTTCCGTCTTTGAAAGTCATTAGATGTTAATATAAATACTGCATTCAATAACAAGTTTTGTTCACAAACTGCTGTGCCCAAAGGCTTTGATTAGTGTATGGTATCAGTAAATAGAAGCTTTATGCTACAAATAGCATTTACCTCTTCTTTCACTCTTCATTCAAGCAGTTTTCTCCAAGGCACTTTTCCCCAAGACTGAACTCGCTCTAGTTCTCTTCTGTGAAGAGCAAACCTTTCACTTTTAAGATTTGGAAATCATAGATAAAATAAGATGCTAGCTGCTTCCTACCTATCACTCTGTAAAGTCATCCTTCCTTTTCCATTCACTCCCCCAAAACCAGTCTGAATAGTTGCTTGGCTACTCCAGTAGCTTTGTCCTTTTTCATTTCTGACGATTTCCATCCATCAGAACACCACTTAAAAGAATTCTCCCTCTTCCTGCATCTCATTCGACTGACCCAACTTTAAAAAAAATGCTCTTTGCAGTATGTTAAGCACATAGTTCACTGTGTCTTTTTTTTAACTATCTTCCATTCTTCTGAAGTTCAAACTTCCATTAATCTTTAAAGACCCCTTCCCCTTTTTCTACTTACAATCAATTTTTTCCTACAAAAACTCCTACAAACATGTTTCTTCTCTTCCTTTAAAAAAGAAAAATAAAACAGTTTTGACTATTTCCTTTTCTATTTCCCATCTTTTACTTCGAGTCAGTGCTGCCTCTAAGCAACCCTGCAACACTGCTGAGAAAGACTGCCTTATGTGCAGCCTTTAGTGTTCAACACTCACCTAGAGCTTTTTTTTTTTCCTTTGTTTAAACACTTCTTGTGCAAAGTAATGCAGACGCTCCTAGAGGTCATTTGATTAATTTTTTTTTGCCATTGGCTCTCACTTGTCTACTTTAAGGACTTGCTCTTGAATCCCTAGGAACGTGCTCTCTTCCTCCCACTTGCAAGAGATCTTCTTCCAAGATACCCATTTACTATGTCTTCTTGTAAGCCTTTTTTTAAATTAGCATACCTGTCTTTTGTTCAGAGTCCTTTAACAACTATTATTAGCAACAACTATTACTAGCTATGGTTACTTTTGTAAAATTTAGCTTAGTAAGAAGACTCTTAAAAAAGTTAGAGAAAGGCACTATGCACAAACACAGAAACAAGCCTTCTCCAAGTACCTGCCATTCCACTTATCCCTAAATGTTATTTCTGATCAGAGCGCACCACTGCAGAAACATGTTAACAGGCAGCAAGAACCTCTTGTCTTGAAGATGCATCTGCTAATCCAGCTGCAGAAAGTAATGATCAGATTTTCAAAAAGAAACCAGTGAAAAGTATTTCAAAACAAATACCCAGGAGGATAGCAACCACAATTCTCAGCATCTCCAAGCACTCCAGGGGAGAAGATGCATAACCTCTGAAGCATGTGAAAGAGGTCTGCTGAGCACCTACTTGTCAGTAAGTGTTCACTCCTAGCTACAAGCTGGGGCCATTTCCGTAAACCTATCTTCACATCTCCATGGAAGTTATGCAGGCTTTTATTTAAAACAAACACTAAGGGCACAGCTGTACCTTGGTCAATCTTAAGAGAAGAGCAGTGTTAAAACACAAAAAATCATGCAAAACCTCCAGGCTTATGCAAGCCTTGTGAGCATCATTTAACAGGGACAAGGCATTCACAAAGCTATCCCTTTACCACCGATGACAATGAATTTTGTGTGAATTATACGAATATAAGAAATTCTTCAACGTTCACCACAAGTTCGCATTGTTTTACTATGTAAAAGAAACTAGCAGCAAAAAATTAGGTTAGTGAACGCACAACTGAAATATCAAAAAAAGAAGGTAAGGTCGCATGAAAAAACACATTCCTTGGCTTTTGTTCCCTAGGTAAAAATTTATTCAGATTCATAGATGTAACCACAAAATAAGCAATTTTTTAAAAAATAAAAAATATAAAAAATAAATATACACTCAAGATGTTTCAGTCTGTTATTCTAAACAGCTCAAAAACATCTTGAAGTTTTGGCTAGAGAGAGACTTTTTTCCCCCTTGTCAAACACTGAACAGTTTTTTCAAAATATCAATACACTTGAGCTCAATTCAGGAGTTACCCCGGTGAGCTAGTTACCCATGCTTTTTTTCAAGCTAGTCTCTAGATTTAAGCAGCAACATTCACAGAAATTATTCTGAATACTTTGGCTATCAAACGCATTTCAGAACTCTGCAAAACCAGTCCAGTTCCGTATTTTTGCCAGATGCTCAGATCTGCCTGGGAGCAGGTTCTGACCTGACACCTGTGGAATGCTCCAGTAGCAGAAGGTACAAGATAAGAAATTCCCTGAAGTGACAGGAAATATTTCTATTATATCTGTGCATACCAACAAATATTTTGATTTAGATGGGATCATCCTTTGTGTCAAAGGTGGCAGTGCCTGGGAAGTCTGCAGTGTCCTGAGGAGGTCAAACAGTAACTATTGTTCCACCAGCATGCTGCAATTCAAGAACGCTATTGCTTTAAATCACTCCTCTGCATTTTTCTCTTGGTTCAAAAGCAAATACCAACCCCCCTCCAAAAACTTAACAGATTGAATCTGCAGTCCTCGAAAAGAAAACACATCTTACAGACAACATTTAAAAAATTAAATAACAATTGGTGTGCCACAGGAGGCCAGATACAAAATCTGACCTCTGCTCCATCTCTAATACATCAGTTAAAAGTCTGTCTCCTACCAGCTATACAGATCACATTGCTGCTATTTATTTAATTCTCTGGTTACCTCTACCATCGGCATTTGATCCGGGTTATTAAAATCTGGTATATCAGCATACCTGAAGAATAGGGCTGGACAGGAAGAGCACTGACTGCACAAGCGTCTAGCAAAGTCCTGCTGTTCTCGTGACACCTCATGACATTAGTCAAGACTTTCCACTTCCTACACCCACATTTCCTCTCCCATCCTTGGTATGTCGAAACACAGATGCAGCAGTTAGCAAGTAAATATCTCTGCCTGGATGCAGGTCCCTGCATCTTACAGTAGCTTGATGATTGTCCTGATAGTTTTGTAATTCCATTTTGTTAGGTAGTATCCATTCTATTTCTTTTCCTCGTCTTCCCCATTTACAAAGATTAAGTTGAATTAATTTACATGTTTTGGGGCTGGGTTTTTTGAGGAAGAAATATGAAATAGTTCCCCTGGGATTAAGCTAAAGCGTATTTTTAGGTTTCTGAATAGGCTGTACTGTGAATTTGCTGCACTCTGATTTCATCCTCTCCTGCTTCAAAAATATCTCTGAATGGCAATCAAAGCCATAGGCCAAATACCCAGTAACATCAAAATCTGCTGCCATGCAGAAGTCTGATTACATGATAGGAGGATCTGGAATACTTCAGAAGCAGCATATCCCATCATTGGTAGTAGTAAAATCTAACTGACAAAATGTACCTGGTATCCGTAGTACCTAGCAGAGGATTATAACTAAGCAACATAAGTCACTAGTGGTGATAGTCCCCACCAGAAAAAAATATCCAAAAGAGTCATCTTCAAAATATATTATATTCAAAACCATTTCAAAATAGACTGTGGAACCCAGCTAAACAACCTTACCAGAAGGAAACCTAAGGATTCCTTGACAAAATAGAGAAGTAGGTAATATAACCAGGAAAGTTACAGTCTCTAAATGTGAGCTTCTCCATCTTACTTTCTACCAAAAAAGCGCTATTCAAACTTCCGCGTGTTTAATTATATATTCCATCCTAATTCAATAGGCACATCAGAAAAAAAAGTTTGTTTCTGAAGGAACACATGCTATTACAATTCACCAGTAGCCCATTCTGAATAAAAGTACAAAAACGATGTAGTAAGCTACTGAAACTAATAAAAGCTATTTGCAAAGAAAGTATAAACATACAACAAAAAGGACACAGTGCTAGTTTTAAACTAACAGCAATAGATATTATTGATTTATGAGGCCCAGTGTCATGCAATAGGCTTGGAAAGGTCCTTTGCCACAGAAAAGTCCCACGGAAATATAAGCATACACTGTTTGATATAGATGTTCGATACTGAACATACAGCAGAGAACAAAAGAACAGCATATTAATAAGTAAGTTTTATCATAAAAAGATGAAATCTCCATTAGAAAGAAAATTAACATGCAAGCTGATTAGTTCTGATATAAAATAGTGACAAAAGTTACATTTGCAATGATTTCTTCTGTATTTCAGATTACCAATATTTCTTTTTGTTCATTAACTGTTTCTCTCTCAGTTGTTCCTTGGTACAAAACATAAGCAAATAACAAAGTTTACTGAAAGCTACCTGTAATTTGTTACTGTATTTTCAGTTACTTAATCTCTAAATTGTTTTTCTTTCAGTTATTAGCAGCAATATCAGACAGGCATGTGTTCAATTTGAACTTTTATTGTGCAGGTTCACCTCGACTCTTTCTGTTTTGTTTTTTGTTGGTTTTTTGGGGGGTTTTTTTTGGTTGTTTTTTTTTTTTAAAACCCCAGACTACTGGGCTGCAATTCGGGCCAAAGGTTTGTGTGCATAGAAGGTTTACAAAAAACGAGGTTTAACACTATAACGGAAATTAAAACATAAGAAAAAATGCGTGGTAGTGACAGACAGGGACAAAAATTAATCAAATACTTCATAAAGTGAGTAACTATACCGACTGCTGTAATGCCTGGACAAAAAAAGGATGCTGCAGATGTTCAAAACCAGTAATGCCCTTCATATACGATCTGCACATCACATGTGAGACAAGATCACTGTCCAGACAGTCGTCATTTAACTCGTGCCAGAAGATGATAATTTCAGTACAAAGCAAGCTATGATTCTTGGAATCCTTGCAAGAATTTCAAAGCGAGAAGAAAAGGGTAGAAAACATAGACCTACAGAGCACCATTCAACAAATTTTTTAACTTAAGAAGTTCTCAGGTGCCCGCAGATAGCATTA
>NW_009609951.1:0-1586 GCF_000690535.1 Cariama cristata
TGGTCTTGGCCCATTGATCCAACCTGTCCTGGGCCCTCTGCAGAGCCTTCCTGCCCTCCAGCAGATCAACACTCCCACCCAGCTTGGTGTCACCTGCAAACTGACTGAGGGTGCACTCAATCCTCTCATCCAGATCATTGATATAGATATCAAACAGAACTGGCCCCAATATTGAGCCCTGGGGAACACCACTTGTGACCAGACCCCAACTGGATTTAACTCCATTCACCACCACACTTTGGGCCCGGCCATCCAGCCAGCTTTTTACCTGGTGAAGAGTACACCCATCCAAGCCATGAGCAGCCAGTTTCTCCAGGAGAATGCTGTGGGAAATGGTGTCAAAGGCTTTACTGAAGTCCAGGCAAACATCCACAGCCTTTCCCTCGTCCACTACGCAGATCACGTTGTCATAGAAAGAGATCAGGTCAGTCAAGCAGGACCTGCCTTTCATAAACCCATGCTGACTGGGCCTGATCACCTGGTTGTCCTGTATGTGTCGCGTGATGGCAATCAAGATGATCTGCTCCATAACCTTCCTGGGATCGAGGTCAGGCTGACAGGCCTGTAGTTCCCCGTATCCTCCTTCCGACCCTTCTTATAGATAGGTGTCATATTTGTTAACTTCCAGTCAATGGGGACCTCCCCGGTTAGCCAGGACTGCTGATAAATGATGGAAAGTGGCTTGGTGGGCACTTCTGCCTGTCCTTCAGTACCCTCAGGTGGATCCCACCAGGCCCCATAGACTTGTGTGTGTCTAAGTGGTGGAGCAAGTCACTAACTGTTTCCCCTTGCATTATGGGGCCTTCATTCTTCTCCCCATCCCTGTCTCCCAGCTCAGGGCGCTGCATGCCCTGAGAACAACTGGTCTTACTATTAAAGACTGAGGCAAAGAAGGCATTAAGTACCTCAGTCTTTGTTGCTGTGATTCCCCCACATCCAATAAAGGATGGAGATAGTCCTTAACCCACCTTTTGTTGTTAATGTATTTATAGAAACATTTTTATTGTCTTTTACTGCAGTAGCCAGATTAAGTTCCAGTTGGGCTTTGGTCCTTCTAATTTTCTCCCTTCATAACCTCACGATATCCTTGTAAGTCCTCCTGAGGTGCCTGCCCCTTCTTCCAAAGGTCATAAACTCTTTTTTTCCTGAGTTCCAGCCAAAGCTCTCTGTTCAGCCAGGCTGGTCTTCTACCCTGCAGGCTTGTCTTTCGGCACATGAGGATGGCCTGCTCTTGCACCTTTAAGATTTCCTTCTTGCAGAATGCCCAGCCTTCCTGGACCCCCTTGCCCTTCAGGACCGCCTCGCAAGGGACTCGGTCAACCAGGCCCCTAAACAGGCCAAAGTCTGCTTTCCAGAAGTCTAAGGTAGCAGTTCTGCAAAATCCCCTCCTTACTTCTCTGAGAATCAAAAACTCTTATCATTTTGTCACCACTGTGCCCAAGACAGCCTCCAACCATCTCATCACCCACAAGTCCTTCTCTGTTCACAAACAGCAGGTCCAGCGGGCGCCTTCCCTAGTTGGCTCCCTCACCAGCTGTGTCAGGAAGGTCTCTTCTGCACACTCCAGGAACCTCCTAGACTGTTTT